>NW_027518301.1:0-68655 GCF_023851605.1 Tamandua tetradactyla
GAAACAGGATTAATCACTCCAGGCAAAGGAGCAAGGTTGAGATTTATAATTAATGTTGTTAAGTTGCTACTTGAGCAATGAATTCAGAGATCTCAAGTCTGAAGCCACAGGAAATAAGACTTTCCTTCAGGGCACTCATGAAACTTTTGCATCTGACATACAGCATGTAAGCTTCTCAGTCCCCCCTTTCCCTCATTCACTGTATCCAGAATATCTCACAACAATAAACCAACATCTTTATATCTCTTAATTCCACAATACTACCCTGTAAAGGTGTAAAAACCTTGCAAAAACCTGCCAGGGATCTGCCATTAAAGTGAGGACATTGATTGGAAAGGAACAGACCATGAAAAATGGATGATGATGCATAGAATTAATAATGGTGACTGGTGGAGACAGTAAAACCTAGCTGTGCTGAGTCTTTTCTAGATAACCCTGTAATGGTCTGCCTGAGAACAGCACCCTACCCCGCCATCCTGCCCTGAGGAAATGGTTCCCCACCTGCATTCAGTCCTGAGGATTCAGCCACCAAACCCCAACATGAAGATGTTACTCTTCAGTGCCCATGAAGTGTGTAATTATACCCCCATGAGGAAACAGCCTTGTCCAGGCACAACTGTTCAGAGAAAACTTCTGTAAATGTATCAGATATCCAGAGATTTTAATACCACAGTCTTCTCTCCTAGCACTTTCCATGTCCCCTATTATTCCTTTTGGGATTTCCCTCATTCTGTCATAAACATAGAAATTAAATTAAATAGATCTTAATAATACAGTGTCTTTGCTTACTGCTTTGGGCAGGCAGGAATATACTGGTATCAGCAGAATGTAGGAAGCTCTCTGAGGTTCTTCCTTCCTCCATTACTCAGACTCAAACAAGCAGTTGGAATCTGTGTTTTCTAGTTATAGTCTGGATCAAAAAAGGCAGTGAAAACCATCACATTTACTGCCTCTGGGCTCCAGCCTGAGGAAGAGGCTGATGATTACTGCCATATGAGAGGATAACCCCATTCCTCACAGCAGGCCCAGAATTAGGGGGAACTGCGACACACCCCTACTTTCTACCCTGAGTGAGCCTCCTCCCTTGTGACCTAAAAAAGTAAGATACAATAAAAGAAAAAAGAAGGGCTTTGATGTCAGAGATCTTTTCTGAAAACATGAGTAGTAGAAATACTTTAATTCTTTTTACCAGGAAACTTGAAAAGAAAAAAAAGAATCAAATTTTCTTTTTCTGGGGAAGCTGCAATATTAAGACCATTCCACAGTCTTGTGTAGTGAGATATTGCAGCTGAGAGGTGAGCTCTCTTTTCAGTACTTGTGATGCAACCATGTCTCCTTGCAACAACAGTCCCTCTATCTGGAATCTGGAGCTCCCACAGTCCCACTATATCCTGATGCGCTGCAGCACCAGGAGAATTGAGCAGGGCAAGCTCAGAACCCCATAGGTAAGCACTCAGGCATGCCAGAGACTTGTCAGGCCTGGAGTCTCAAGGCCATCATGGGTCACTGTACTCAATCCTGAGATGGTCCTCTTATCAGGGAAGCGGGTCCAGTCTCCAGGGGAGCTGAGCAAACTTCATGGACACCAAACTGGGGTCGTTTAAAGTGCCCTAGATTCAGTGTCTTGTTACTTCTCCATGTGTCCTGCAAAAACAGGTTGGTGTATTGCACTGAAAAAACAGTGTACTAAGTACAATAAGGAAGAGGCTACAGAATATGCTATGCTTTGGACAGGAGATGAAGGAGGCCAAAGAAAAAAAGCAAGGAAGAGATTTTCAAGAGATGGAGGCTGTTCTCTCTGAGAGCTTCTACCTGAGTCCAATCAAAAATAAGATTTTCTAAGAGTTACAAAGAAATAAGATCAACTTGAAAATAATAAAAATAAATGAGTAATCAGGAGAATAAAGGGTAAAATAAATTGGGTAGATGGAAATACTTGCAGTTGATGAGAGGGAGGTATAAGGGGTATGGGATGTATGAGTGTTTTATTTTATCTTTTTCTGGAGAGATGAAAATATTCTTAAAAATTATAATGGTGATGAATACACAACTATGTGTGATATTGTGAGCCATTGATTATACACCATATGGGCTCTATGTATGTGGAAGATGTCGAAAGTAATTTTTTAAAGGAAGAAAACATTTAGAGAAATAACAACAAAATACTTTGTTTTCCTAATCCTGAAAGACTCCTGAGTAAGATAAAAAGCTCTATTTAAAAGAAAAGAAAACAATAGCTTGCTGTTGACCTAATCTCAAACAAAAAAACTCTCATTCCCAGCAATCCCAGAATTTCCTGCATGATGATGAAAGTGAGAACAACCATATAATCTGGTAACCAGCAATTTCTTGTCCTTAAAAACACACAAGTCTGAATGAGGGGGAGGACTTCTGTGATAATGTAATATAAGTAACTTTTCCTTTTCTTTTTTTTTCTTCGTCTCCGGCCCTTTCTCTGTCTGTTTGGTTATAAAAGTCAAAACCACTCTTCTATTCCAATTTGGTTTGGAAATATTTTTCCTCCAATACCTTTTTGATGCATCTTTAATAAACTCAGCTTCTCACCAATGAAAATAAATTTGTTTTTCTTTGATGTGGTATCAGATGTGTAATACATGGACCATGTTTCATAAGAGTAACAGTTTGGTGATTCAGCCTAGTCACATAGCTCTAAGTGGAGCTTTGATCCATTCACATCAGCCAGGAAGTTCTCTTGGACCCCTCAGCCTCAAGCCTAACAGCTGCTTGGAGTTTTTCCTGGAGGACCAGGTCTGGAATGTCCAAGCAGAGGTGTCTGTTGCAGAGGACAACACAGGTGCATCTGTGTAAAGGTGACTTTGCATTCAAGTCTTTGCTTATACTGGGAGTGTGATATTTGCTTGTCATACCCACTTTGCTTCCTTTAGTTTCAATTAGCTTATTGTGTAAAAAGGCCATTGAGTTGATCCAGGGTTCATGTATGCAGATGCAGCGTATTTAAGCCCCACTATCTGTGACCCTGGATTTGTGCTTCTCCTGTTGAGTTTTGCAGTTGCAGTCTTCAGTTGTTTGGGGAACCAGTTTTATTTGAAGAGACACAACTGTGATGTTGTGCCTTCATGATTTCTGTTGATATTGCCCAGCACATTGGAAACTCTCAAAGTTTTGCTAGCTACATCTCCCTTGGGAAATACTTTAATTTATGTAACTATGAAAAGCTTCTCTTAAAATTTTTTTAGTACATTATTGGTACTCTGTGTGGTCACAATAAAAATTAAGTAAAGGTCAGAAGATGGCAATCCTGAGCTTCAGGTAATCATCTAATTAAAATATCGTTTAGTGAGGAGTAAAATTTAGGTCAACCTCCAGAGTAACTAGTAAATCACCAGGAAGAGCACAGAACAAATGCTGAGGGGACATCAGTGACAGGACACACAGCATACATGTCTGGACAGGTGGAATGGCTGACATCCCACACAGAACTGTAAGTCCCCCAAGCCACAGATTCTGGCACACCTACTCCGTGGACACAGCAGGCTGCTTCCCCAAGGGGAAAGGAAAAGACTTTACTAGCATCAGTTCCTCCAGGTATATACTGAATCCCATTGCTCAGTATATACCTGTAGGAACTGAATGTGGGGACACAAATGGACATTTGCACACTGGTGTCTCTGATGGCAGTGTTCACCATCCACAGTGGGTGGAGATAAACTAAGATACAATGATTGAGGAATGGAAGGGTGAACTATGGTATCTACATACAATGGACTGCTGAGAGCACCAGAAGAATGAATGAAGTTGTGAGGCATGGAACTGGGTGTGTGAGCCTTAATGACTGCATATTGAATGGAATGGCAGGAACAAAAAGGCAAATATTATCATTCCTCAATCATACAAACTAATTGTAATATAAAAATTCCACGAACATGGGTTATCAGGTTGGGGCCTATTGTAAAGGGTCCTAGATTGTAAGCTCTTGCAGAAGTCACATGTATTCAAGAGTTGTAACTACTGTTTCTAAATTCCAACATACTGAGTCTTTTTTTTTAATATGTAGGTCATTTCCAGAAACTTTGGGTATTTATGTGATGCCTGAGAATCAGAATTAGAGCCTGAAGCCATGAAAGTCAGCAGTACAGAAACTGCTTAAAAAGTTGAAAAAGTGATCAGACTTTGAGTAGCGATATGAATGAAGCTGATTTGGATAGGACTAAGTAAATTAGAATACAACTAAAGGATAATATGGACCATCATTTTAAAACTTCACCTTCCATGTGAGACCAAAGGAGAAGTGTTTATTTGGTGCAAAATTTATGTTTTTGGTAGTGCATTTCTTAATATTAACTTATATGGTCAGTTTAGGTGAATACCATAAGTACATGGAAAATTGAATAGGATATAGACCTTATTGGTTTGTCCAGGTTACTATGATGCTCTGATATATCCCAGAGTAATTTATGCAGTGAATAAAAAACTATTTTCAAGGCTTCCTTGGGGGAATGGGGAAAAAGGAGGAAATATTGAACTTCCACTTTTGGAGAACTTCTGTTATTCTTTTTTTTTTTTTCATGGACAGGTACTGGGAATCAAACCCAGGTCCTCTGGCATGGCAGGCAAGCATTCTTTCCTGCTGAGCCACTGTGGCCCACCCACTTCTGTTATTCTTGCAAGCAGTGGGGACAACAAAATCAATAGGCCAATCCCTCAGTCTTGGAATCTGCCTCTATGAAACTTAACCCTGCAAAGGATAGGCTAAACCTACTTTAAGTTAGGCCTAAGAGTCACCACCAGAGAGCCTCTTTTGTTGCTCAGAAATGGCCTCTTTTCCTAAGCCAACTTAGCTAGTGTACTCACTGCCCTCCCCCTTACATGGTAATGACTCCCAGGGGTGTAAAGCTCCCTGACAATGTGGAACAGAAACCTTGGATGAGCCAGTATCCAGCATCAAGGGGTTGAGAAAGCCTTCTTGACTAAAAGAGAGAACAGATAAATGAGACACAATACAGTTTTAGTAGCTGGAAGACTTCAAACAGAGTCAGGAGTTTATCTTGGATATTACTCATGCATTATATAGGTATCCTTCATAATTTATGGTGCAATGTAGTGGCTGGTACCAGAAACTGTTGAGCTGTGTTCCAGTAGCCTTGACTCCTGAAAGCAGTGTGTAAAGATACACAGTTTACAATGTGACTCTGGGATTGTGAAAACCTTGTGTCTGTTGCTTTTTGTATCTAGGGCACAGACAGATGAGTAAAATAGTATTGATAATGAATAAATAATAGGGGGCAAAGGGCAAAATAAATTAGGTAGATGGATATACTAGTGGTTAATAAAATGGAGGGTTAAGGGTTATGCTATGTATGAGGGTTTTTTTTTCCTCTTTATTTCTTTCTGTATTGATGCAAATGTTGTAAAGATCATGGTGATGATATACAATTATGTGATGATGTATGAACCATTGATTGTACACCATGTATGGAATGTATGTGTGTGAAGATTTACCAATACAAATAGTTTTAAAAAATATAAAAAAAAGTTGGTCATATTCCCCAGTTTTGAAAATATACTCATTCCATATCAATTGGAAATGTTATCTTTATCACACCCTAAATTCATATTTATATTATGGCTCTTTTTTTGGCTGGCTATTATGTTCTGCTATATTGTCTGTCAATTATGTAAGTTGTATATTTTACATAATATTAATGCATATAGTACAGAAGACATTATAATAATAGTTTAAAATATTTAAAAGTGTGCAGGATGCCTCCCACTAACTTTTTAAAGAAGAATTTTACTAACAATCTATACATTTACTCTTTCAGAAGAACATTAGCATCACTCTATCAAATTCCTCCCAAATTGTCTTATGGGTATATATTAGAATTACATCAATTATATTACCTTGAGGACTTTGACACTTTAAATATACATATTATAGGGACAAACAATTATGAAATTTAGAAAAGGTAATATATGTGTTGCAGTTGTAGTCAGCTGGCCATTGTGTGCAGTATGGCTGTAGACTCTCTTGTACAGAAGTTATTCTGATACACTTAGCTAGTGTACTCACTGCCCTCCACCTTACATGGTAATGACGCCCAGGGGTGTAAAGCTCCCTGACAATGTGGAACAGAAACCCTGGGATGAGCCAGTATCCAGCATCAAGGGGTTGAGAAAGTCTTTACTTTACTTTAGTGGCAGAACTTTACTTTACTTTAGTGGCAGAACTGCCAGAGCAATTAGATAAGGGAAATAATGATATAGATGTGCTGGCCTGTCAGCTTTTAAATTCAGGATGTCAGAAAAAAGGACCTGGCCAAAGGATAAACTGTCTTAGCTGAAAAAGGACTGGGATACCAAAACCTGAAATCCTTGGGAGAACATCAAGAAATAACTGATACAATTTTTCAAATGAGCAAATCTTGAACTTGACTGTCCAGTGCAAAGTCTCTTTAGCAGTTCCTTTATACGCTATGGTTATTAGAAATTGCTCTGCTTGTTCCCAGCTTTGCCCTCATTCAGTGCCTTATAATATTTGGCATATACATAGTGAAATATGTCTCTAAAGGATTTAACAAAACTGTGAATGTAAAATACTTTCATGAATTTAAAAAATTCACACAAAATTAAATGATTTTGGGGGGGAACAATGTGGCAACTAAATGTCCTATTAATCCTTGTAAAAAGATTTTCTTATTACTGTTTTAAAATGCTGTTTTGAGTATGTAGTATCATTCTGACAGGTTTGATTTTAATGGTAATTGCATGCTATAAGATACTTGCTTGAAGACAATTTGCAAAAGTGTTTTAGTTACTTTAGTATATAAGGTATAAAGGACTTTTTCTTTTTTTGCATTGTCAGGCACCAAGAATTGGACATGTGTCTCTGGCATGGTAAGTGAGAATTCTGCCACTGAGTTACCATCACACGATCCTAAAGGATTTTTTTTATTAAAAGGAAAATAAAGTAATTTAGTCATAAAATTAAAAAAAAGAAGATTAAAATGTAAAAGAAAACTAAAAATAGTAAGTCACAGAATTTTGCAGAAAGGGAAATTATAGTCAAATGATTTGATGGGTCTCTATAGTTTTTTTAAAAAAGACTTATTAAATAATAGGTATAGATAAAAACAAAAATGGTCATTTCTCTGATCTCCTTTCTCTCTGATAAAGTTTTCTTGAGTCATTTGTCTGTTTTTAGGAATAGTTTATAAGTTTTTTTCTGACTAATTAGTATAAAAGGCAGAAATCTGTGTTTTATCAGAATAACTTCTGTACTTTATGTAGACATTATCACACCCTTGACTGTTTAAGAAATTCAAGTTTTCTCATTTTAAAAAGAGCTAAGTCCTTTTCCTTAACTTTAGCTAAGTAAAAACATTGTTTCAATGCTGACAACTTTTAACATTTTGATTTCTCAAGGCCAAACACTAAAGGGTATCTTTTTATTCCAAAAAGTTGCAAAAGATTTTGTTTTAAAGCTTTAAAAATTAAGTGGTAAAAACAGTTATTTTAGTATAAGTGGCATAAGAAATGCTTACACAATGCTATAAAATTCAAAGAGGTTTTCTTACCTTTTATTGGTAGCTGATCTGCAAAATATTAGACAAAAATATTACATGACTATAGTTTCATTTATTTTGAAGGATGTTCTATGTCACAGAAACATACAAATTTCTTTGTTAGTGTGGTAGTTAGATTCAGTTGTCAACATGGCCAGGTGAAGGCACCCAGCTTTGTTGCTGCAGACATGAGCCAATGGTACATGAACCTCATCTGTTGCTAATTACATCTGCAGTCAGCTAGGAGACATGCCTGCTGCAGTGAATGATGTTTGACTTAATTGGCTGGTGCTTAAATGATAGAGAGCAATGTAGCACAGCCCAAGCAGCTTGGCATACTTCATCTCAGCACTCACAGCTCAGCCCAGGCATTTGGTGATGCAGAAATGAATCACCCCTGGAAGAGTTGTTGGAACCCAGAGGCCTGGAGAGAAGGCCAGCAGAGATCACCCTGTGCCTTCCCACATAAGAAAGAACCTCAGATGAAAGTTAGCTGCCTTTCCTCTGAAAAACTAACAAAATAAATCCACTTTTATGAAAAGCCAATCTGTTTCTGGTATGTTGCATTCTGGCAGCTAGTAAACTAGAACAGTTAGTTACATGGATTTAATGCTTCTCTGAAACAGCTTGAAGTCAGCTACAGATCCAAGCATCATCATCAACAAAAGGAAAACTTTAAAAAGAAGCAAGGAAAATATATAAATTATGTTTGACCTGTTAAGTAACATAGCAATAGTAAAATGTAAAGAAGAAATTAAATTTCTTCTTTAAATGAAGTGCTTACATGTTTAATCCCACTACTGCCATGCATGGTGTCTCCCCACCTGAGTGACTGGTAGACTCATTTCTGTGATCCCTAAATGGATAAGTATACAACCACATCACATGGATATGCTCCAGGAGTAGATGGGAACATACTGCTACTGAGAAATCCTTGCTGCCAAAGACATCTTTCTCTTGCCAGCCAGAAAATACTCAGTTGCTTTAGCTCTTCAGTGAACACTGCCTCTTGACTAGCTCTGTTGTATAATTCCAAAGGATGTGGTGAGACAATCTGATGGAACCCTAAAGCCCTCTGCCCTGTTTTCTAAAGGACCAATGATGCTGTTCCACAGCAACTGTATCAATGACATACCTCCTAGGCCTATAATTGCCAGAGTGATGTGGTTAGAGTGTAAAAAGATGCAATTATCACTAAGGCCTTCTCCTATGTGGGGACAGCATATAGTATTGTAATCTTAACACCCAATGTAGATAAAAAAATAAAGACAATTGAAATTAAGTGCTGCATATATATACTAGATAAATATGACAATATCTCTTCAACATCGAATTGTATGCAAGATGCCAATCTTGTTAAACGTCAGAGTGAACTAAACTCACTTTATTAGTGGTTAATGAATTTACTTATGAAATGCAGAGTAGCCTTTATTGGGAACTGCTATTTTGCTTGCTATATGTTTGTCTTGCTGTTGCCTGTAATGTGTCTGTGTATTTTTGTCCAGAGCATCTTGCTGAGTAATATAACAATTCCTTTTCCTTTATTCAGCAGAAACAATTACAGAAGGTGGGACCTTTACCCACTTTTCCCTTATAAGAAATGCTCATGAGATACTGCTTCTTAAGAATGAGAAATATTACATAAAAGAGGGGGGATTTGATAGATGGATTAATAGAAAAATACTCAATATAATCCTTTAGTGGTAAAATGCTTAGTATAGTCTTCAGTAGCTAGAAAGCTGTTTATTATGATCAATTCATTCAAACAGTCTTGAATTATTTTAAGCAGAAAAAAGCCTGTGTTAGCTTACTAGCTACCAGAATGTGATATACCAGAACTGGAATGGACTTATATAAGGAGAATGCAATAAGTTTCAAGTTTACAGTTCTAAGGCCTTTAAAATGTCCAATTTAAGGAATGCAGGAAGATATCTTGGTTCAAGGAGGCTGATGATGTTTGGGGATTCTCTCTCAGCTGGTAAGGTACATGTCGATGTATGCTAGCTTTCTCTCCAGGCTTCTTTAATGGCTTCTCCAGGGCTCTATCCATTCTGTTGGTTCTGTTGGTTCTGGTGGTTCTCTCAAGATTCTGGCTTGCTTAACATCTCAGAATGATGGCGGTTGGGCTATAAGCATCTCCAAACATCCATGTTTCTGTTCTCCACATGTCCACATCTGTGTCAGCTCTTCTGTGGAGATTCTGTCAGCTCTGTGGCTTCTGCCATTTCTCAGGTTTCTCCAAAATATTTCCTTTTTTAAAGGATTTCAGGAAACTAATCAAGATCTACCTGGAATAGGTAGAGTCACATCTCCAGATAATCAAAAGTTAGCACTCACATTTGGAGATAATCTAATTGAAATATTCCAACCTACATTATTGAATCAGGATTAAAAGAAATGACTACCTCCACAAGATTGAACCAAGATTAAAACAGGGCTTTTCTGGGATACAGACTTTCAAACTGGCAGAAAGCCCTTGTTGAAATAGTTTGCTGTTTCCTTAATCTCAAAAAAATCTCTGCACCCACAAACCCACCCATGTAGCCTGCAAGATGATGCAAGAGAAATCATCATACTGCCTCATAAACAGCACCTTCTTCTTGAAAAACAAGTCTGAAAGAGGGGAGAGCTTCTAAGATAACAGAACATGCTTACCCAACACCTCTTCTAATCATCTTTCTTCTGGATCCTGGCTATTTCTTTGCCTATTTGGAGTTATTAAATCCATAATATCCCTCTCACTCTCAATTGGTCATGGAAATGTTTTCTCCATTCCCTTATATGTGCACCTGTAATAAAATTCACTGTCTCACCAAGACAAAGAGACTTGTTTCTCTCTTTGATGGGGATTAGGTGGAAACTGTGTTTTCTGATGGTAACATCTTCACATCCTTGGAGATAGAGCACAGAAGAACTTGGAACCATGGTAACTGAGTACCCAGATCCCACACACATCCACCTAGCAAGCTCTCTTAGCCAAAGTGGCTTGAAACAGCAACATGGTTTTCTGCTGTGTACACAGTTCCTGTGGTTCTGGCCTCAGGAAAACTAGAAATAGAACTTTTTTCCATTGATTAATCTGGACATTAACTCAACACTCCACCATGAAGCCATTGGGCATTGGCTGAGAGGTTCTCAAATATAAGTTGTGTTAGTTAGATTCAGTTGTCAACTTGGCCAGGTGAGCATACCTAGTCTTGTTGCTGCAGACATAAGCCAATGGTACGTGAACCTCATCTGTTACTAATTACACCTGCAGTCAACTAGGAGGTGTGTCTGCTGCAATGAGTGACGTTTGACTTAATTGGCTGGTGCTTATATGAGAGAATGCAACGTAGCACAGCCTAAGCAGCTCGGCATTCCTCATCTCAGCACTTGCAGCTCAGCCCAGGCCTTTGGAGATGCAGAAAGAAGTCACCCCGGGGAAAGTTGTTGGAACCCAGGGGCCTGGAGAGAAGACCAGCAGAGACCATCTTGTGCCTTCCACGTAAGAAAAAACCTCAGTGGAAAGTTAGCTGCCTTTCCTCTGAAGAACCAACAAAATAAATCCCCTTTTATTAAAAGCCAATCTGTCTCTGGTGTGTTGCATTCCGGCAGCTAACAAACTAGAACATAAGTCAATGTGCCCAAATTCAGACAATTCAGGAAATGCCCTCATTGTCATCCTTTCTGGGCAACCCCATATCCCTCCTTCTCTCAGTGTGCGGGAGGCTTGAGGAATGGACCATCTGTGGCAGGGCTGGGAACCCTGATGGGCCTTTCATATTCATATCTCAAGTGAGGAGGCTAGTGGTGATGATGAGGCAAACATTGTCCACTTTGATAATCTGGGGCCCAAAAATGGTCATTGCCTTTCCATGTAGGTTGGGTATGTGTGCAGAAATCTGTCTGTGCCTGATCTGAATTACAGTCTCGTAAAATCTTCCATGGCTTCTGTGCATTTGTTTTTCATAGCTCCATGTAGGAGATAAATAAGGATATGCTCAAGGAAGTCATTTACACCATAAATGTGTGCAAGATGCAGGTAACTCATGGCCCTGATCCTGGCTAGGAATCTGTGCAAGTCAGCATAAGCATTTGGGGTCTACTTTCCAGTGTCCTGAGTCCGTTGAGGCCTATTGAAAGGCCCAAATCTTACCCAGCACCCTCTCAGGGCTTTGTCATCTGATTGGCCCCAGTCTCATGCCCAAAGGCATCTGGGTCTCCACAACTCACAGCCCTGTTTTCATCCAGTGGAAAATCACTTTTCATATACTCTTGTTTTATCATCTGAGAAAAAGGGATGGAAGATTGGTTTCATTTCAGGGTATGCCATGATCTCCTTTGCACTTTGCTGCTGGTTTTTCTCTGAACCCAGCAATCCCAAGAGATGGTCATCTGGTCTGTCTTTACATATTTTCTCCAAGGCTTAGAGACCTTCATGCTCTGAAGGGTGGTTTGAGTCAAAAAGGAAAGGGGTTCACCTTTGACATCAGTTCCTGTGCAAATTGCACACTCACAGAACACATCTATCTTCCATGTCTGTCAGGAATTGTGGCCTGAGTCACGTGCATCATATTCCAGAAGGGAGGCTGTACAGAACTGTAGTTCACCCTCTCCTTGCTCTCAGGTGTTGAAAGGATTCCTTTCTGGGGCTATTTCAGCAGTGATGCAAGGAGCATCCCCTCTGCCTAGTGGACTGCCTGCCCTCCCCACCTCCCAGGATAGAATCCCCAGAATAGGATGGCTGGGTCACACACATGAAGATAAAAATCAATAACTTGAGATACAGACATTCTAAAAACTTTCAGTGGCTCAGTGGCTACCAATGCCCATTAGCATGGTTGCTTCCTTGTATCTGCTGAACCCAGCTGTCAGCATTCTCTTTCATTTTGGCAGTGTGGTGTCAATGGGGCAAAAGGAATTGCTTTCTGTGATTTGATTTGTGACTTCCTTGTAAGAAGTGGAGCCCCATCCAGTCACGAACTGGCATTTGGATTTGATTTCTCAGAGGCTTCTGTTCAGGTCCTCAACCCTTTAAAAGTCTTTCTCCATAGGTACTCCAGGCATTTGTCCTTTGGTTGGAGTAGTGATCACCATGGCTGCACATTCTCAGACCTCCCTTTATGCAAGAGAAAGGCAAATCAGTTTGTTTCTTTGACATCAAAGCTGTTCGTAAAATCTCAGTCTTGCCCATGCACTGCCTGCAAAGTGGGAAGGGAACAAGATGGAGCACGGCCCTCCCTTTCATGTCCACAGCAGATCTTGCCTTTCACAGTATGGAGGGCATATCCTCAGGTCTGAGCATGGATTGTTCTAACTTCTGACCTTCAGGACCTGGAGTAGCCAATTGAGGATCACTCCTCTGAAGACCGAGGATGGTTTTTGAGGATTCCTTGGGATGATGCTCTTTCCAGGCAGTGATCTTGGGAGGGTCTGTTGGGACACAGCCACCAGGTGATCTAGAAGTGTCTCAGGATTTTATTATTCCCTTACGTTATTCTACTTTATGGTCTGGGACCATATTCTGTTGTAAGAACTCCTGCCCTGCTTATTTCCCCAAGTCATGTAGCATCTGGGAAATGTTGGCACAGATACAGAGCAGCCCAGTTGCTGCCCTTGAGGGAATCTGCCTCAATGGTCTGACCACAACACACTCTAGCTGACTTGCCAAGACAGGGCTCTGTCTGTGGTTGAAAAGGCCATGGACAAGCAAAACATGGAGAAGGGTGAGCCAATGGATCACAAACTGCTGGACATGATTTCAGAGGATCAAACTAAGTCAGGGGACATATTGTAGAGGACAGCATTAATGGGGGCAGCTTCAGCAGCCTATATCCAGCCCTGTGCACTGAAAACATGCCCAAATGGTGATGGTCAGCATCTCACACACACTCCCACATGCTCTAAGGAAGTCTATTCACACCCACAGTGACCACTTACAGGTTTGCCTAGATTTGGCCCAGGTAGTGTGGGACACAGTTGAAAACCGATATCAGGGAACTCCAAGAGAAATGCCTCTCTTTGTGGTCTAGTGGGTATGAATCCAAGACCACATTTTTCACTTGCAAGGCACCTTCTAGCCAGGATGGGAAGAGTTGTGGATCCAAAATGATCATGACAGCTGTGGGTACAATTTCCAAATTTTAAAATCTGTGTGTTTATGATGTGAAAATAAAGAAAAATCACAATGATCCCTTTTGGAGGCTCTATGGAGCTAACTCAGTATTCACACCCATGATTCAACCAGGCAGCCTGGGTTTTGGGTCCATGCAGCAGTTACTCATGGCCTTTGGGCCTGTTCTCATCCCAAGTGGGCAAACACATGACTGAATGTGAGAGCACATAGTTTGTCTGCACTCCATGATGGGTACCTTTATTTTCTTTCTAGTGAGCAAAACATGCCTTCACATCCATCATCTCAGGGGAAGCTTTCTGACTCCCTTTCAACTGTTTTCTAAATCCTCTGCTATCATCCAGCACCATTTTCAGAGAGGGGCAGGGTAGGTGGGCCCCCATCTTTCAGGAAAGGAGGACTAAGGCCTTTGGGAATAAGGACCCAGAGAGGGAGCCACATAATAAAGAAGCAGGAATTCTGGCCCAGCAGTGCATTGCAGCAGGCTCTAAGGCAAAGCAGATAGGTAGAAAATAGGATCAGAGAGGAAGTCAGTGCTCTCTGCAAGGTGCCCCAGAGCATGGAACACTCCATGGCCCACTGCTCAAGAGGCTTAGACTTGGACTGCCTTTACCAGGGCCTCAGTCACCTTTTCCAGAGTAATGCAGTATCCAGAAGAGGTATCTGCATTTTTAAAGACTTCTAGCTCTGAGATCACTAGAAGTGAAGTCATCCAGGATTGGGGAGTGGGGTACCTTATGGGAGGACACTCTGACAGTTGTAGACTGATGTTCCCACTAGCAAGGTCAGTTACTTTTTAAGCAGATTCATTGAGTTAAGTGTTTCTTGAGCCTGCTTTTGTGAAAGTTTTATTCAGAAGGGTTTTGGGAGATCCATGGTGATTCTGGACTTGGATTGGAAGACTGATTTCTCCAGCACAGACCATATCTCATGGAGTCCACAAGGGATCAGGTAGTCTGGGGCTCCCAGTGAGTATGAGCTGACCAACTCTATCACCCCACAGAGCTGAAGATTCCTCACATGGTCAACATTTTCTACATGACTGATTTTAAGGCAATTATCATTTTCTTGTCACCAAGCAGACTTCCCCAGAAGGGACCAAGATCAAGAACAGGACACTCTAAGCCCTTCTGTGAAGGAAGAGGAAGGGACTCAAATTGCCAAAGGGCAGTACTAACTGACCCTGATGTCTATTGACCTTAGTTTCACTCTTCCTGTGCCTAGCTGGTTGAGTGGGTTGACCATCCCCAATGAGATAGGCCAATCCATGTGGGCACTTCCCTCACAACCAGCTTATCAAGACCTGCATACCATGGCTCCAGCTTCATCCCTGTACTGCTCCTGATGTCAGGATGACCTTGCCCATTAAGAGACTGACATGGACTCCCATGGACCACTCATTATCTTAGGAAGCTCTGCACTTTCCTCAGGCCCATGGGTGCTCACCCAAGATCTTTCCAGGGGTCCCAAACCTACCTTACTCCACTGCAGCATTTCTCAAGCTGCATAATGAATTACCATTGGAAATAGGTAACATTTGCTTGGTGTAAATAGCAACTGCAAGACTTGAATATTATATTATACCCTGTTTCTAGTACAGCCTGAGAACTGAGCATTGGTTCTGTCACATAATGTGTTGATTTGAATGAGATGCTGGCTTTCATCCTGTCTTTCAAATAAGAATTCATGCAGGGTCATCAGTCAGTTTGTTGTACATGGGAAAAGCAAGAGGAACAGTGAACTTTCCATGGCTCCCCAAAAGAAACACACTGGCCTCTTTCCCAGAACAAATGTACATTGCAGTGTCAGAGCCAGAAGTTTAGTCTGACCATCTGAATTCCTTGCTGTGGAGGTCAAAGGACATTACAGAAGTCATAGCAACCACTGAGCAAAATGTGGATATCTTTCAAAATTACATTTGTAAGGACCTTAATTCCAACTATATGCTCCTTGTGTGAAATACAAAATTATAGACAAAGTAAAAACTTCTGACTCAGTCCCAAGACTGGTGGTTGGTCAGAAAGAATAGGTGGAGCACAGAACATTTTTAGGGTAGTAAAAGTATTCTGGATTCTACTGTGTAGCTGAATGTATGACAGCATGCAAGGATCTGAGGTCTCTTTTGTACAGCTCTGCATCCCTTCCATAGGAGTGTAGCTCAAGTTTGGTGTGAAATACCAATGAATGACATAGCAAAGAAAATGAATGTTCAACATTAATCCAATTGGAAACAAATTGCTAGATGAGAAGTAAACCAACTTTCAACATAATATTATCAAGATATTCAGATGCACAGAAGCCAGGAAATAATTACAAGGTACATTAAGAACCAAGATTATATGGCTAAGCCAAATGATCAAATTAAGAAGTTAGAGGAAAAACAGAATTTGGAAGAATGAATCAAGGATGGTCAACAAATCTAAATAACTTCAACAAGATGTTTAATGATATAAAGGATATTAAGAAGACACTAAGAGAGTATAAGAATTAGAGATAGCCATATCCTAAGTCCTGGACTCTTGCCTTCCTCATCATAGAACATAAATTTACCACCCACTCTACCACTTTCTGCACCAAATACTAATCTTTGAGTTCTGTCCAGTTGCCCAGCCACTGGGTTTGGTTGATGAGCAGCACACCCAGTGTCTATGCAGCACACCCAGTGTCTATGCAGGTGCCAGTGGCTTGGGCTACCAAGCCACAGTGTCCCACTCCCCTGGCTCTCAAGGTATCTGGGACCCAAGAGCCTTGCCATTGGGATATCCAGAGGTGTAGTGGGAATGGAGGGCATCCAGGGCAAGAAGGCAACCATGCAGGCACTGAACAACTACCTGGCTTCTTACCTTGACAGGGTGAGAAGACTGTAGACAAAGAATCAGAGATTGGAGGGCAAAATTTGGGCACACCTGGTGAAGAAGGGACCCCAAGTCAGGAACTGAGTCCACTACTCGAAGATCATCAAGGAAACAAGGGCTCAGAACTTTGAAAATTCTGTGGACAATGCCAGAAACCTTCTGCAGATTGACAATGCCTGACTGACTACTGATGACTTCAGAGTTAAGTACAAGATTGAGCTGGCCATGTGCCAGTTTGAAGAAAATGTCATCTATTGGCCCAGAAAGCCACTGATGACAAGAAAATCACTCAGCTGCAGCTGGAGATGGAGATCCAGGCTCTCAAGGAGGTGCTTATCTTCATGAAGAAGAACCATGAAGAGGAAGTAAAGGGCATACAAGCCCAGATTGCCAGCTCTGGGCTGACCATGGAGGTTGATGCCCTCAAGTCTCAGGACCTCAACAAGATCATGGCAGACATCTGGGTCCAGTGTGATAAGTTGGCTCAGAAGAACCAAAAGGAGCTGGACAAGCACAATTCTCAGCAGGCTGAAAAGCACCACAGTGGCCACCTGTCAGTCCTCTGAGATAGGAGTTGCTAAGATGACACTCATGAAGCTGAGACTTATGTCCAGCCCTTGGAAATCAACCTGGATATCATGAGAAAGGAAGGCCAGCATGAGAAAACCTGCAGTAGGTGGAAGCTCACAATACCCTGCAAGTGGAGCAGCTCTATGGGGTCCTGTTGCACCTGGAGTCAGAGCTGGCAAAGACCTGGACAGAGGGGCAGCAGCAGGCCCAGAAGTATGAGACCCTGCTGAATTTCAGGGACAAGCTGAAGGCTGAGATCATCACCTACTGCCACCTACTAGAAGATGGGGTGGACTTCAGACTCAGTGCTGCACTGGGCAACAGCAACTCCATGCAAAAACATCACCCTCTGGATCATGGATGGCAAAGTGGTATCTAACACCAATGACACCAAAGTTCTGAGGCATTGAGGCAGCAGATGCAGGATCCCTTTGGGGAACAGGTGGCCAATAAAAATTTCCACTTCTTCAAAAAGAAAAAGAATTACTAAGAATACATCGAAAAATAGCAGATCTAATGGAAAGGAAAGATATTTTAGATGAAATTTAACTGATACTAGAGATACAACTGCAGATCTGAAGAAACAGAGGAAATGGTCAGGGAAGGTGACAGAAAACCTGAACTCAAACATGCAAATGAACAAATGGAGAAAAAAAGCGTATACATTTGAGCTGGGTTACAGGGAAATAACCGAGAGCATGAAGCACACAAATATGTGGAATATAGGTATCCCAGAAGGAGAAAAAATGGGGAAATGGCCAGGAAGAACATTTCAGGACATAATAGCTGAAAATTTCCCAACCATTATAAAAGACATAAATATGCAAATCCTAGAAGCCCAACATACCCCAAATAGAATAAATTCAAATAGATCCACTCCAAAACATGTGCTACTAAATAGTCAAATATTAAAGAGAAGGGGAGAAGTTTGAAAGCAGCAAGAGAAAAAGTATTCACCACATGCAAGGCTCAATGCTGACTTCTCAGTGGACACCACAGAGGTGAAAAGACAGTGGTGTGATATATCTAAGTTACTGAAAGAGATAACTGTGAGCCAAGAATTCTTCATCCAGAAAAACTGTCCTTCAAAAGTGAAGTACTTAAAATATTCACAGATAAACAAACATTTAGCAATTTTATTAACAAGAATCCTGGCCTGCAAGAAATACTAAGCAGAGTTCTGCTGACTGAAAAAAAATACATAGGAGTGAGGTTTGTAGAAGTGTACTGAAGTGATGCCAATCAATAAGTGTAACTGAAAAAAACAAAAAGAGAAAAAATTAAAAATTCAACAAATAAAGGTCAAAGGATAAAATGCTCAAAGTAAAGATGTCTTCTAAAGTAACAACATTGAGAATTAATGGGTTAAACTCCCCAATAGAAAAGAGGCAGGTTGAGTGGTGCGATAGTGGCTCAGTGACAGAATTCTCACCTGCCATGCTGGAGACCTGGGTTTGATTCCCGGTGCCTGATCATGCAAAAAAAAAAAAAAAAAAAAAAAAAAGATGCAGATTGTCACAAATGATTTAAAAAATCCAACTGTATGCTGTTTACAATAAACTCATCTAGACCTAAAGACACAAATGCGATTAAATTAACAGGATGGAAAAAGATCATCCATATGAGCTGTAAACAAGAAAATCTGAGGTAGCTATACTAATATCCAACAAAATAGACTTTAAATGCAAAAATGTTAAAAGAGACAAGAGAGAACACTATGTATTAATAAAAACATTATATATTAATGAGCTAGTCAAGTTGCCCCAAACAGCACTGGCAAACCTTGAGGAAGTAATAGACATCTCTATAGTGATAGTGGTTGACTTCAGCACACCACTTTCTGATAGAGAGAGGATCTAACAGAGGATCTACACGGAAATAGAAAACCTAAATCACATGATAAAATAACTCTACATAACAGACATATAGAAAATTGCACCCCAATTGCAAAAGCAGGATATGCATATTCTCAAGTGCTCATGGAATTTTCTCAGGAAAGTCCACATGCTGGGACATAAAATAGGTCTTAATAAATTTTAAAAGATTGAAATTATACCCAACATTTTCTCTGCTTATAAGGGAATGAAGCTAGAAATGAATAAGAACTGGAGATCCACTAATTTCACACAAATATATGGACGTTAAACAACATGACCTTAATTGGTAAAAGAAGAAATTGCAAGAGAAATCAGTAAATATTTTGAGATAAAAGAAAACAAGGATTTAGCATATCAGAACTTATGGGATGCAGAGAAAGTAGTGCTAACAGGGATGTTTATAAACCTAAAAGCCAACATTAAAAAGAAAGAACTAAAGTCAATAGAACCAGTGGAGAAAGTAGAGAAAGAACAGCAAACTAATACCAAAGTGAGCAGGAGGAAATAAATAAAGATTAGAGTGGAAATAAATGAAATTGAGAACAAAAGAAAAACAGAGAATCAATAAAAGCAAAAGTTTTATTTTAAGATAACTAATAAAATTAGAAAATTCTTAGCTGTCCTGGCAACCAAAAAGAGAAGACATGCAAATAAAATTTTAAAGTGAGTGGGAGATAATTGCCATGAGCCCTGAAGAAATAAAAAATATCATAAAGGAATACTATGAAAAATTGTTTGCAATAAAACTAGACAAGATAGATTAAATGGATAACTTCCTACAAAAACACAAACAGCATGCTGTTCTAGTTTGCTAGCTGCTGGAATGCAATATACCAGAAACAGAATGGTTTTTAAAAAGGGGAATTTAATAAGTTGCTATATTACAGTTCTAAGGCCAGAAAAATGTCCCAATTAAAACAAGTCTATAGAAATGTCCAATCAAAAGTATCCATCCAGGGAAAGATACCTTGGTTCAAGAAGGCTGATGAATTTCAGGGTTTCTCTCTCAAGTGAGAAGGCACATGGTGAACACAGTCAGGGCTTCTCTCTCAGCTGGAAGGACACATGGCAAACATGGCATCATCTGCTAGTTTTCTCTCCTGGCTTCTGGTTTCATGAAGCACCCCGAGAGGCATTTTCCTTCTTCAACTCCAAAGGTCGTTGGCTTGTGGACTCTGCTTCATTGTGCTGCAGCATTCTCTGCTCTCTCCAAATCTTTTATTCTCCAAAATATTTCCTCTTTTATAGGACTCCAGATACTTATCAAGACCCACCCAAATAGGTGGAGACATGTCATCACCTAATCCAGTTTAACAATCACTCTTGATTAAATCACATCTCAAGGGAGATTATCTAATTACATATTCAAACATACAGTATTGAATAGAGATTATTCTGCCTTTACAAAAATGGGATTTTGATTAAAAGATGACTTTTCTAGGTGACATATATCCTTTCAAACCAGCACAGACTGCACTGACTTGAGAAGAAATAGAAGACTTCAGCAAACCAATCAGAAGTAAGACATTGAATCAGTCATCAAAAATCTTCCAAAAAGGAAAAGCTCAGAACCAGGTGGTTTCACAGGCAATGTTTTATGTAGCATTCCAAGAAGAATTAACACCAATCCTGCTCAAACCCTTCCGAATATTGAAGAGCAAATATATGTAATTCATTCTATGAAGTGAAAATAACCCTAATACCAAAACCTGCTAAAAATAATATAAAAAAGAAACTACAGATAAATCTCTCTAGTGAATATAGATACAAGCCTCCTGAACAAATTACTTAAAAATCAAATCCAAGAGCACATTAAAGCAATTGTACATGATGAAGTAAGTTTTCTTCCAGGTATGCAAGGGCAGGTCAACATACCAAAATCAATACTCTCCATGAAATACTCTGCATCAACAAATCAAAATGGAAAAGATCATGTGAATTAATACTAAAAGGCATTGACAGAATCCAGCACTCTTTCTTTATAAAAACACTGAAAGGCAAAAATTTTCCCATCATGATACAGCACATATATGAAAAACTCACAGCTAAAATCATACTTTTAGCATTCTCTCATAGATCAGGAACAGAAAAGTATGCCCACTGTCACCACTGTTACTCAACAATGACCTGCAGTTCTAGCTAGAGCAATTAGGTAGGAAGAAGAAATGAAAGGCATTCAAATTGGCAAGGAAGAAGTCAATTTTTAACTCTTTGCAAAAGACATGATCCTATATTTAGTAAATCCCATAAATATAATGACAAACCTACTAAGTTAAAAAATGAGTACAGCTAAATTGAAGGATAAAGATCAATATGGAAAAATGAATGAGGTTTCTATACACTAGTAATAAGTTAACTGAGGAGTTAATAAAGAAAGAAATTCCATTTACAGTAAAAATTAAAAGAATGAAATACCTAGGACTAAACTTAACTAAGGATGTAAATGATGTATTCAGAGACACCTATGAAATATTACTAAAATAAGTCAAAGAAGCCCAGAATAAATAGAAATACATTCCACATTCATGGATTGGAAGGATAAATACCATTAAGATGTCAATTCTATCTAAACTGATATACAGATTCAATGCAATACCATTCAAAATTCTAACAGCCTAAGTTGCAGAAAATAGAAAAGCTAACTATCAAATTTATTTGGAATAGTGATGGCCTTGAATAGCAAAATCCATCTTAAAAAGAATGAAGTGGGAGGTATCACACTTTGGGATTTAACATGTATTATGAAGCCATAGGGGTCAAAACAGCATGGTGCTGGCATAAAGGTAGACAAATTGATCATGGAATCAAACTGAGATTTCATAAATAGGCCCTCAGATCTGTGGCCAAATGATTTTTGACAAGTCTGCAACATTTGGAACAGAGCAGTTGCTTCAACACATTGTGGTGGAATTGGATAGTAATATCCAAAACAATGAAAGAGGACCCCTATCTCATACCCTTTTCAAAAATTCACTTAAAGTTATCAAAGGTCTAAATATAAGAGCCAGTATAACAAAACACTTAAAAGAACATATAGGGAAATATCTTCAAGACCTAGTGAGAGAAGGTAGTCTTCTAGACTTTACACCCAAATCACAAGCAATGAAAGAAAATCTAGATACAGGGGACCTCCTCAAAACTGAATATTTCCACGATTCAATGCACATTCCCAAGAAGTTGAAAAGTCAGCTGAACTAATAGGAAAATTTATTTGGTAACCAGATATCTGCAAGGGGGTTAATATCCAGAATAAATAAGAAATCATACAACTCAACAATAAACAACCAAATTTAAAACTGGGCAAAAGACCTTGGTAGACATTTTTCCAAAATAGAAAAATCACAAAAAATGCACATGAAAAGATGCTCAATTTCACTAGCCATTAGAGAATTGCAAACCAATTCCATAACGAAATAATCATTTTTCATCTAATAGAAAGGCTGTCATAAAACAAACAGGAAAACATGAGTATGGAGAGGATGAAGAAAAAATTATTCACTGCTGGTGGGAATGTAAAATGGTACAGCCTCTATAAAGGATGGTTTGGTCGTTCCTTAGAAAGGTGTGTATAGAGTTGTCTGATGGACTAGCAGTTCCACTTCTCAGTATATACCAAAAAGATCTGAATGCTGGGAGGCAAACAGGTACTTGCACATTGATGTTCATAGTGGCCTTATTTACAATTGCCAAAGTACGGTAACTGCACAAGTGTCCATCAACACATGAATGGATTAAAAATGTGGTATACACATACAATGGAATACTATTCTGTAGTGAGAAAAAATGAAGTTCTGAAACACACACCATGATGAACCTTGAAGATATTACGGCAAATATTGTATGAGCTCACTAATAGGACTGAATTATAACATTTAAACTCATAGACAAACATCTAGAATGTAGGTTACCAGGGGATGGAAGAGGGCTAGAGAATGGGGAATGGTTGCTTTAATAAGTGCAGAATATTTAATTAAGTTGAAGTTAAATGTTTGGAAATGGATAGAAGTGATGGAAGCACATTCTTGTGGGTGTAATGGTTATGCAGGATTGTGAATGAATGTGATTGAAAGGGGGAGTTTAGAGACACATATGTCACCAGAAGGAAAGCTAGAGGTAAAAACATGGGATATATAATAGAGTGAATCTTCTCATAGATTATGAATATGATTAATAGTACTAATATTAAAATACTCTCTTATGAACTAGAACAAGTATATTGCAAATGACAAGGAGTTAATAATAGAGGCATATTTGGGAGACAAGGTACCTATTGCAAACTATGGATTATAATTAACAGTAATATTTTAATGTTCTGTCATGAACAGTAACAAATGCATCACATTGACACTAGGTGTCAACAATAGTGGGTATGGGAGATTTTGGATTTTTTTATGTTTTTATTTCATGTAATAATTATTGTTATTATTATTTTTGGAGTCATGACAATGTTCTAAAATATTCTAATCTATATAGTGATATGAGAGCCATGGATGGTATTCTATCACAGATTGTTTGGGGTGAGGAAATATCTCAATAAAATTGAATTTGACAATACCCAGAGAGATTCTAGATTTTGAATTCCAGTCCTTCCATGTGATGGGGAACTTGAGGCTCACACAGACTGGGTGCTACTGCAGCTGTAAGGTGGATATTTCCTCATGGGCAAACCTTGCTTTCACACCATCTCTGCCTTCCCCTTGAGTTTTGGAAAAGGTACAATAAGGTTTACAAGTGCCCTGGTCTTGCCTCAAGAAATAGGGGAGGATTTACTTACTCAGAAGGCACCTGGTATGCAGGGTAGCTAACCATTGAAATTCTACACTGTGACCCTGAGGGATGGACTGATTTTTTTCAAACCCATTGCAGACATGCACCAAGTGTCAATTTACATTCCTGCATTTGGTAAACAAGTCTTGTGGTCTTGCATGGTCTGGTTCTGTGCCTTCTTGGTTCTCCACTTAGATAGTCTCTGGTAACCTGTCATGCACCACAGGATACTACTGGGAGTCCAGCTGCCACTCTGGACAACATCCCCTGTGTGTAAGTTTGCCTACATCACTGTTTTCAGAGTAGGTACATCTCTTCCCTGGCATTTTTGAGATCCTGAGCAAGACTGGTGACACCCTGAGACCTGAGACTTTGTTTTTACAGCAGCACAGTAGCATTTATAGAAATTGATTGAATGAGTGAATGTATGAATGAATGAAGAAATGAATGTTAGAAAAGATCATTGTCTTTGTGCCCAGAAAAATTGTTTGATTTTCTGTATTTCAAGTGAAAATACAATTGTCTTAGTTAAATAAGTTTATAAGTAACACCTGCAGTTCTGAGATGTATTTGTTCAAATTTTCAAGCAGTGTTTATAAACATTTACTTCTGTTTGGAGAACAGCTGACTTCCTCTTACTGCCTCCAATACTACCTGAAAAAAATTGTCAGATGTGCAAGAATTTCCTGCACAGTTGCCTTGAATTCTCACCTATCCATTGGGCTGCCCTTGTTTTTAGTAATCAGTTTTCTAGCCTCAATGGAGATGAGGGCTGAGCTTCAGTAGGGGATGTGAATTCAGACCCTCTCCTGCTGGTTCTCCCAGACAACTCTGAAAATAGGCAGGGCCTGGGTCTTCAGAAGGCAGGACCCCTTAGGGTGGTACAGAGAGCACCTCAGAATCAGTGGTGATGGGCTAGTTTCATGGGATCCTCAGAATCAGGGGTTTCCTGTGTGATGAAAATCTTGGGAGGCTAGAGTTGATTTTGTGGTTACTGCAAATATATCTAAGTATGAGCATTTCAACTTTTCATCAATATTACAAATTATAAAAAAAGCTTTGATATTGTTTATTTTGTAAAAGTCTCCTAAGTCTTGTGTCTATTTTGCAAATATAGCAGATGTCAGTTCAGACTTCCCGCAGCAAGTGTACCTAATAGCCACGAGGGGCCAGTGGCTTCCGTATAGCAAAAGCCAAAACAGAACACATTGAAGCAAACTTATTGGGTAGAGTAACAGTTTGCAAGTATTTCCCACTTTTCAGGCCAAATGATCTCAGTAGCAACTTCAACTTGAAGAATGTAGAAAAAAAAGCAGCCACCAAAACATATAAGGAATTGATATTGGTGTATTTCAATAAAACTTTATTAACAAATGGAGACAGGGGTCCTGACTTGACCCCCATGCATTGTTTATTCCCCATTGGTCTAGATTTCCTTTTAACTGATTCTTTTCTCTCCAAGCATGGGACTTTAACCAGATGCATATCCAGGTGTCCATTCTGCTGGGTTCCCTTCCCTCTCCTTCACTCCTCTGTTCCCCTATCATCCTCCTCTATTTGTGGACTCCCACACCCTGGACTCCCTCAGCACTGGGTCTGATCTCACACTGAGGAGACCCTCCTTGGTTTGGGGGGCTGTGTGGTCCCTTGTGTTTCTCAGAGCGGAGCAGTCCCAGGACCAGCTGAGCTCTGTCTCCCTCACACTGGCTGCCTCTCCTCCCAGCCCTTCCTGGGCTGTTTCCCCTCAGGAGTGAAGGAAGGGAGGAGCCAGGAGGGGTAAGGGGTCCTCCCACCTGCCCCAAGGAAATGGGGAACCAGAGAGAGGACACTCAGGATTCTAGTGTCACAGCTGCTAGGTCTTGGCTGGCCTGTCACTGTCCTGTGTCCTCTTGGTTACTGAATCCACAGCAAATTCCCTCAGTGAGCCACTCAGCTGAAAATGGTCTTCAGTGATTCCTTGCAGGGGAGGCCCCTCATTGGGCTCCTGGCTTAACTGAGGTAAAGGGGCTGCAGCCTGGAGAGGAGGTTCCCTGTGGGGGGCCTGATGTTCAACACACCTGGGCTACAGCAGCCAAATGTTCTTGTCCTCTGAGGACATTCAGGCCAGGCCCTGCTGAGCCCCAAGCAGAGAGGACAGAGGGGAGCTCAGGGTGGGTGATGATTTGCATGTAGGGTCCTCCCTCCCCCAAGTGGGGCAAATGGGTAAAAGAGACATTCAGCAGCTCTGGAGCAGCTTTCCCTGGGGCATCTCCACCAAGGCCTGGAACTGCTTCCTCATCACCCTCCTCACTCTATGCCCAGGTGACTATCTGTCAGGGGACCAGGAGAAGGGACAGGGAGAGAACATTCTGGCCCAGCCATGTCCTTCTTGTCCTAGGGATGTGACATGTCAATGGCTGCAGACTCAGCATCCCTTTGGTTCCTTTCCTTATTCCAGGGTCCTGGGCACAGTCTGGGCTGATGTAGGAAGCCTCAGTGTCAGGGTCTCCTGGACAGACTGTCATCATGAATTGCAAGGGGAGCAGCTACCTGGAGTAGTTGGTGCTGGCTGGTACCAACAGCTCCCTTGGCCCCCAAACTGTGATGCTTGGAACTGCTCAACCCTCAGGGATCCCAGCTCAGTCTCTGGCTCCAAGTCGGACAGCCTGTCCTCCCTGACCATCTCAGGGCTCCAGCCTGAGGACAAGGCAGTCTGTTACTGCTCAACAGTTGATAACAGCACTTGTGTACCCACTGTGCTCCTGACACAAGGGGAAGTGAGATACAAACTTCCTCTCCCTCTGCCTGGCTCCTTGCTTTTCACTCTGCATTATTTTTCTGTTAATAATGCAATATCTATAATAAAAAGTATAATGAAATTCTAATTACAGGTATCAAAATTACTAAGATTATTAAATCTAACATCAAATGTTGGTGGGACATGTAACAAGTAGAAACTTCAGGGTTGCTGGTTAACCTATAAAATGTTACAGCTCTTTGAAAAACATCTTTTGAGTTTCTTCTGAAGTTAATCATGCACTTTCTTTTTTGACCTAGAAATTCTAGCTTCATGTATATACAGGAACAGACACATGCAAAATTATGCATAGCAGTTTTATTTTTGAGTCCAGTGAGGAAAACAACCCATTGGCACATCAATAGGAGAAAGTAAAAAAATAATAATAATAATAAAAGGAGAAAATATAATCTCATTCTAGTATAGGAATGTGATGGACTGCTTTTTAAGCTATAACAACCACTCAACTACTGAGCCACATGACATGGATTAAAATTACCCAGGTGCTTTGTGGAGAACCTCTCTTCAGTGTCTTCCAGCACATTGGCCCTCTTATTTTAGGATTCTTGGGAGTGCAGTCTTTGGAGGTCCCAAGACATTGCAGCAGCACTGGTTTGATTATCTCATTTCCGCTCAATGTCAGTTGTAAAAATGCTACCTCTAACTCTAAACCAGGTGAGGGGTGGGGGATTGAGGCAGCCCTTGGGGTCTCCTCTCAAATATCTCCCTCTTCTCTGAATTAACATCTTCAAGTTTGTGAAAGGAGGAGGAACAGGGCCAAAGAAATTATCTGTAGGTACCCATCCTTCTTCCTTAAGAAGACAGCCTTTCTGGAGTGGTGGTGAGTAGCTCTCCACTTCTTATCAGCCTTCATTGAAGTTGACTCTTCACAGTCTCTAGTGTGGAGTGGGAAGCCCCAGAGGTACTGCTGATGAGGAGCTCAGGCCCATGCAGGACACAGGAATATTCAGGGTTCCTCTTCCTTAGCTGCACCCTCCAAGTGATACACAGACTTCTCTGCTGGACCAATCCCTGGAAGTCTGCAGCATCCATTCTCTCTGGTCAGTTTGACTCCAGCTCTGGCTGAGTTGTATAAAATCCACCTTATGCCTCTTAGTACAGGGAATGTGAGGGAGCAGTTTTTTCTTCTCTCAGTCTATTCTTATTGCCATTTCTCTTTAGTTGTTATTTTCCAAATTCTATAGTAGGGAATGTGGCATAATCAGAGCCAAATAAAATGCCCTAAAATGTTATGTGTAATTCTATAGCAGTCAGCATTTCCCCAGCTTGGGGTACAGAAAGCAGTCATGGGGTGCACAGGTAGTTCAGTGGTTAGAATGTCCACCTTTCATGTGGGAGACCTGTGTTTGATTCCTGTACTATGCACCCCCCCAAAAGAAAGAAAGAAAGAAAGAGAGCAGTCATGGATCCCTCTCTTATTTCACTCAGGGAGAAGGAAGTTTCATTTCAGAGATTTCTGTTCCCGCTGTACCTGTTTTATGGTAAGGAGGAAAATATAGGAGGATTATATTGAAATGACATGAGTCAGAAAACCTAATTTCTGAGCTGACCCCTTAGATGCCAATTCTAAGAAAACAGAAATGAGCATACCATGGCCCACTTGCTACCATATACACATTGCAGAAAACAGGGATTCCAGGACCTTATCTGACTGCAAAGAGATGTCCAGCTCAGCCAGGTGTGGGGCAGGCATATGAAGATGCGGGAAAGCCTACAAAGCGCATCCCAAATGGCCTAGGTCCTGCCATCCTGGGCCTCACTGTCCAATGAGCACAATGGGCATTGATAGCTGGTCGATGCTTCCAAGAAGTCCACAATGTTTTCACCTCCTGGAGTTCACACTCCTGTGGAGACCACTCCCACACAATGACCAAGGGCATATAATGAAGGGATGGTGACCCGTTTTGAAGTTAAGAGGTAAAAGAAACTGGGCTTATGTCCAGCTAGCTCTGTTTCTCTATATCTCATCTTTACCTTTTAGAAATTCAATCCAGTGCTTTCTGGTCACCCACTCTGAGGGAAGCCAGCAGCCAAGTAGGAAATCACCCTCAAAGGGGGACCTGAAGCCCCCTGAACACAGTCCCATGATGCTCTTGTGGGTGGACACTCTAGACCTGGTCACACCCTCAGAGGTCTGCTGACCTGCACTACAGCAACCTTGGGGGGATCCTGAGTCAGAACCCCACAGCAAGGCTGCCCCAGAATTTCTCACCCACAGAAATATGGGAGACAATCAATGCATTTTGTTTTCAACTGCAAACTTTGAGGATAACTTGTCACTTCACAACAGGTCACTAGTACAGCCTGTTTTCAGGATATCAAAATAAAGATCTATAACTTTCAGATATATACCTTTCCCCAGATGTTTTGCCTGAGAATGCTCCTGCAGTCATGTTTCTCATGACACCCGCACTCCTAGAGACCCTTTCTCAGAGGAAACTGAGCCTTAAACCAGAACCATGTGGTCACAGGTCCAAAAGGGCAGCCCTAGGAAGAGTGTTCATGGGGAAAACTCAGCAGTAACTTCCACATCCACAGACACCTTGCTGAGAATCAGCTGTGAGCCCAAGGGCTTTTCAAGAGCATCTTAGTGTGAAGGTTCTGTGTCTTGGAGAAACGCATCTGATGCCTGTTCTAGTTTTCTAGCTGCTGGAATGCAACACACCAGAGATGGATTTGCTTTCAATAAAAGGGGGTTTATTTAGTTGACATATAGTTCTTCTGAGGAAAGGCAGTTAACTCTCAACTGAGGTTCTTTCTTATGTGGGAAGGCTCAGGGCAATCTGGCCTTCTCTCCAGGCCTCTGGGTTCCAACAACTTTCCCCAGGATGATTCCTTTCTGTATCTCCAAAGGCCTGGGCTGTGCTGCAAGTGCTGAGATGAGATATGCTAAGCTGCTTGGGCTTTGCTACATTGAGCTCTCTCATTTAAGCACCAGTCAATTAAATCAAATATCATTCATTACAGCAGGCACACCTCCTAGCAACTGCAGATGTAATCAACAACAGATGAGGTTCATATGCCATTCACTCATGTCCACAGCAATAGAACTAAGCACCTTCACCTAGCCAAGTTACACCCAAATCTAAATACTACAATGCCCAAATTCAATACCACCTTGAATTGAGGGTGGAATAGTTCTAAGTTCTTTCAGTAGTGGTGATGGCCTGTCCTCTGAACAGTAGGTCATGCTGTGGCACTGCTTTCTGTTTCCTTAACTGGGTTCGGTAAGGACCATACACTCAAAAAGGTCCCAGTTTGGGGGTTTGGGCCCTATCCTACTGATGGTGACTCCACAGCTGTGTCCCCTCTGGCCTGGCAAATTCCCTGAGAAAGGACCTTTGTCTTGTCTCAGCAGCTGCTTCCTCCCAGGGCTCTCTCAAGGAACAAACTCAACCTTCATCCTCCTCAGTCCACAGGATGAGCTGAGCTCCAGAATCAGGGCTCAGGGAGGTCCTGGGCAGGCAGAGTATGGGAACACATTTGCATGAACAGCCCCTCCTCTGGAAGAGGGTGGGAGAAAAAAGGAGGCTTGGGGCAGCCCAGCTCCACTCTGGACCCAGAGAGCTGTGTCCACCCTAGCCTGGACTCCTCTCCTATTTGTGTTTCTCTCTCACTGCACAGATAAGAAGACTCAGGGACTCAGGGTAGATCTCCCAGCCTGCCTCAGCCCCTCTGGTTTAGGTCACAAATAGCTTAGACCTGGACCTTGTCCCAGCTCCCATACATGTCTGTGTTGGCAGGTTCCCTCTCCCAGCCTGTGCTGACTCAGCTGTCATCCCTATTGCATCTTTGGGAACAATGGCCAGACTCACATTTGCCCTGAGCAGTGGTGTCAGTGTTGATAGCTACAGCATATATTAGCATCAGCAGAAGCCAGAGAACAATACCTGGTTCTTCCTGTACTACTACTCAGACTCAGGCAAGCAGCAGGGACCTGAGTCCCCAGCTGAGTCTCTGGATACAAAAGTTACCTCAAGCATTGCAGCATATTTTCACATTTTGGGGCTGCAGCCTGAGGATAAGCCTGAGTATTATTACATGACCGGGGACAACAGTGCTGCTCACATTGACACAGGCTGATGGGGAATTGGGACAAAACTCTGGCCTTCTCGGGGTCTCTGTGTATGCCTCTTTTCTCTTATTAAGTCAACTGCACTGACTGTTGTTCATGATGGCTTGCCCCATTTTCTTATTCCATGCTTCTGAAGCATCAGGGGAAGAAAAAGCATAAACAAAACCAAATAGAAAAGAAGTAATTCTCATGACAATAACAAATTCTACCCCTGGATGGCCACATGGGGTAAAATCAAAGCCTCAGGAACTGAATTTTTACTCTTGGAGGAAAGCACTCCTGCCTTTGGTAGGATTCTCCTGGGGTCAGAAGCCCAGGGAAGCTCTTGTATATGGTCAATCCCTGAGAACATGGATGTTGCACACTGTGGTCAGAGCTCAGATGTACCCTTCCCTCTCATCAAGTGCACCCAGGGCTGGCTAAAGCACCCTGTGCACCAGAACAAGGTATGAAGTTGTGAAGTGCTGCTGAAGAAGCAGGTCCTGGGGAAATCTACATGCAGACCTGACTTGGCTTACTCATTAGTGCCTACCTCTTCAATTGTGATATAAAGGAGAGAGGTTTAAACATGTGAGAATTGGGACCCTGAGACCAGTAAAGCGTGGATGGCCATAATTGCTGGGGAAACCCTGATCCTGCTCCAGGGAATCTAGAGGAAGTAGGTTCTACTGATATGACTTTCCCACAGTTGATGCCTCTCAGGGCCCCTGGGGACCCCTGTGGGTGGTTTATGCTGAGCCCACAGGAACTGTGGTGTGTCCTCCTCTCCTTCCACACCCCATCGGAGCTTTGCCACCCTCAGGGTATAGGTTGCATATGTGGACCATCAGAATTCAGGAACTCCCAAATATATCAAAAAGTAACTGCAGCCCAGGAAGTTCCTGAGAGGGCCCCTGACCCTGTGGTCAGCATCTCCTTCAGGAAGAGCTGTGGAAACATTATGTGTTACCATGATGATTGGTACCTAGTGTCCAGCTTCAGAAGTTTCAGCCTAGCAAGAGTGGTTATCACTGCAGAAAAGTTGAGTGTAATACCCATGCCTCCAAGAGCTCCCATCTCTAGCAATTGCCCTCCATGTCCATGTCTGGCACATAATTCCCCCATTACATCTGTGTGGGACCAAACCAGCTCAACTATTGTCTTCTACTCTTACTTATGCACCAAAATGCAGAGGTCTGATGCTCTAAACTTTGTCTATTCTTTATGGGGTCAATGAAATGAATCCATTTTCTTCTTACTTTCCTAATGACCACAGAATCATTGTGTGTTCAGAGGCAAAAATAGCCCCAGCACATGCTATGTGGGGATAATAAGAATTACAGAGATCAAGAATGTGCGACACAGGAGACCCTGTTATCCTGCTGTCTTGAACTCAAAATGTTCCCTGCTCCTGGGCAAGCCTTTAAGGACCACTCCCTGAGCTCTGAAACCTTAGCAGAGCCTGGATTCTGTCTTTCTCTTCAGGTACCACCCTCAGGAGCTCCTGAAATCCCAGGTGTAGCACAACCTCCACACCAAGGAGATGACACTCTGTCCACCCCCTTCTAGGATGAGGTTGTTGATGATGTTGTAGATGCTCTTTACCTGGGCAGGGCTGAATGCAGGCCCAGAAGCCATCTTCAGGAAGAGGAACACCTTCTCCCCCTGTCCTTGTTGCACTGGCACCCACACAGGCTGTCCATCAACTCCTTGAAAGTTTCCACAATGTTATAAATTTCCAAGCTGCAGAGTCACACTTGGTTCGGGTTGAGTGTGCTGTCACAGCAGCCAAGCTTGGTGATGTCCCCCTGTCTTGGGGTTGATCCTGTAGTAATCACTGGGCACCCAGACACAAGGAACTTAGATATCTAAGTATGTTGTTCTGTACTTTTTCACATTCTTGCCTTTCCATAAATATGTGGACTGGCAGGGAATCAGCTTGGTGCCCACCCATTCACCTGTCTGTCTCCAGAATACCTTTCCTTCCTTGTTCCAGGGTTCCACCACCATGCCCAGGTTCCATACCTGAATGTCTCCGTTGTACACGGGAACACGAGAATCATGACCCAGGAAGCATGAGATGAGGTCAGTCCCATCTGAGATGGAGCCCTGGAGGATGCTTCTCTTAATGTATCTTAGATGTACTTGTAGATTTGGGTTCTCAGCAGCAAGCCAGTGGATGGAATATAGGAAATACCTGGAGATAATTTTTCCAGTGGTTTCATACCCTTCTCTTTCAGTATCAACAGCCAATTGGCCCTGTTCCCTAGAATGGTGTTGCTTATCCATCAAAGTCCCACAGCACACTGGGTTGGGGAGCCTGGAGGAGACATCATAGAAACAAAGGACATATCTGTGGACACCACAGTCATCAGCCAATTCCACGCCATACAGTCAATTGTAGTGCAATGCAGGACTATGTTACTGCAAGTCATGTCATGAAGCATGTGCTCCGTCAGGTCCTGGAGGAGGGTGTCATGACCAAATTCACCAGGTACTTGGGAGCACTCATTTTGCCCAATGAATTATCAAGAGAGGATGGTTGAAAGGTAGCTTCTCAAAATCCAGGTGGGATGCTTGTTCTCCTGTCCTGATTTCAAAAAAAGTCATCCAGAAATTGATCTTTGGAATCTTGGAAATGTCTATGTTCCCCCTGGTGGTGATGTAAGGTGCCACTAACAACTTTTTCAAGTCTGGTTGTCCCTTCTCTACCTGCTTCAGCTTTCCATGTGGCTATATACTTTGCATTGTTTACCACTGCCCCCACAGAAATGATGAGATTCAGCTGGTTTGGGGAAAATTGTACTATAACATGATTCACACAAAAGTCTGAGGAGTGAAGTTTTGAATGGCATCGATACTGGTGGCAGCCAGCATGGCCTCCACAGCATGTGCACATTTGGGCATATAACCAGCTACCTAATTATATATTTCCATGGCCATTTTCTTCATTGCTGCAGCAAACAGAGACACTTTTTTGCTTTACCTCTTCAAGAGTCACCTTTGTGATTTCCTCCTTGTCTCCCCTTGCAACATAAAGGGAGACCCAACCATTCTCCTTGTGTTGCAGCAGGTTTCCAGCATAGTTCAGGTGACTACCTTTAAACTACTCAGGTACATCCTCAATACCTTTTGATATGCCCACAACCTCTTTATATGTGCTTGACAAGACAATGCCATTGAATTTCCAGGACTCTTCCCAGAAGTCTGAATAGGATTCCATTGACCAATGGTACAAGTTAATATAATTTTCCAGTGCCAGACCAAAGGAAGTGCTGACCATGTTGGGAAGTAATACTTCCATATATGCTTCCTGATGGCAGGCTCCCACATCACCTGGATTATGTGTTTTCCTCCCACCTGGCCCATGGCTCTTTGAACTTGGATGTGAGCAAGGGCAGCTGGGCAGGTAACATGGACTGAGCATGGTTTGCTGCCCTGGGCCAGATATCCCATGCACCCTGTCCTGAGCCTCAGTTTAATACTGTATTTATTGTAAATACAATAACACAATGTTGCTGCTTTTCCAGATCCCAATTACTGTAGAAATAAGGATTCAATGGATCTTATTTTTATTTTGAATACCCTTCAACCATTTCCATGGATTTTATGATGCCAGGGGGGAAATGACTGCCATTTTCCATGGGAAGCCCCAAGTTCACAATTACTGAAGTGGAAACATGGAACACAAGGCAGGAACATTCCTGGTTCTGAGGGTTGGAGTCAACTAGACTTAGGTGTTATAAACAATTCACAATCAGGACCCACACAGCTGTGTTGGAGCAGGTGCTTCCATGTCTGTAACTCATGGAGATGCTGTGGGGTGAGGTTACAGTATGGATTAAAACTCAGGTGGTCTGGAGTTGGACCTGACACTCTGCATTTCTAACCAGAACCTCCACTGACAGAATCTGTGGTCATTTTTAATAATAACAATCCATGAGATTCACACAAAACAAAAAGGGAAGTTCTCAGCAGAAATGAAACAGTGTAATCTCTAACATAAAATTAATGACTTAGATTAAAGAAGAAACACTCTGCATGCAGAAAGCAGATAACAAATTACAATGGCAAGAAGGCAGAAAGTGGGAGAGGTTCCCCTTTCTTTAGCAACAACAACAAAACCAACATTGTACTCATCTCTTCCTGAACTCCACTCAGCCTTTTGTCCCACCTCCTGGGGGCTTCCTCTCCAGCATATTCTTAAGCACTGTCACCACCCCAGATCTGACTCTTGATGCCCTTTAAGTGTTCAGACCTCTCTCTATTTCCACCCCCATTCTTCACCCTGGCTTCTTCAGTTAAGTGCTATGTCTTAACATCAGGAAAGCCACAGAAATATCTCCAAATCTTTCCTTGGAGTTTGGCAGTTTCCCATTCCTCATGCACAACATCTAATTCCTTAGTTCATCAGGGACATGTTGGCTGCTTCTCATTTTTGCATCACACTATGACCCTCTTCTATTACCTGGGTTGCCTTCATTTTTCATTGAATTTAGTGAAATATGTAGTAGCATGCTCATTTATTCCCCTAAACCACCCCCTCTTCCCCTTCATCAGATCATATGACAGATAAGGTAGGAAGAGGCAACTGACTTGGTGAGCAGCCTGAAATTGAGTTCATGGCTAAAATGTTCCAGTTCTCAGCCAGTGTATGTTCTAAAGTACGTAGTCTGTGAGACACACTGTTCCCAGATATCTTCTTTTGGAGTTGGAGGCTTTTGAAATGACCCAAATAGAAAAGTAGAGGTGGCTGCTCTGTGGTGGGCAGGGACAAGCAGGGTCTGGCCATGGAGGGGGAGGCAGAAGCCTCTGTCAGGGTTACGGTCATGGCCTCAGACATGATGGGATGGGCCTGTGCTGAAGTTCTACAGGCTCACAGCTGGGACCCCGGACCCCAAGCCTGGGCCTCACCTTCCCAGACAGGGCCCCAACTACTGAGGTCACACACAGGGCCCAGGGAGGGTGAGGTGGCTGGGGTAGAGGATCCCAGGAGCCCATTTGCAAGCAGGCCCCTGTCCCCTGGAAACTGAGGGGATAAGAGAGGTATGGCCATGTCTACCCAAAAGAGCTTCTTGTCTGGGTGCGGCTCAGCCTCCTCGCCCTCCTCATCCACTGCACAGGTCCTCAGTGTCCTGATGCTGTGAGTGCTAGGAAGACCAGGCCCCAGAGCTCTTTTGGGCAGACATGGCCATACCTCTCTTATCCCCTCAGTTTCCAGGGGACAGGGGCCTGCTTGCGAATGGGCTCCTGGGATCCTCTCCCCCAGCCACCTCATCCTCCCTGGGCTGTGTGTGTGACCTCAGTAGCTGGGGCCTTCTTTTTGCTCTTCACCCAGACCCTAACAGGAGTCTGTGTTTCCAGGGTCTCTCTTTCAGCCTGTGCTGACACAGCTACCCTCTGTATCTGCCTCCCTGGGGGCCTAAGTCAAGCTCACCTGCACCCTGAGCAGTAAGCACAGCACCTGCTATGTTGTATGGCACCAGTAGAGGCCAGGGAAGGACCTCCAGTTTGTGATGATAGTAGGAAATAGTGGGATGTCTGGCTCCAAGGGGGACAGAACCCCTGATCGCTTCTTGGGCTCCAGCTCTGGGGCTGACCACTACTTAACCATCAGTAAACTCCACCCTGGGCATGAGGCTGCCTATTTCTCTGGAGTATACTATTACATTTGGAGCAGCTGTGGGTAATCCACAGTGACACAGGCAGAGGTGAGTGAGACAAAAACTCCTGCTCTTGTGCTCTGTCCCATCCTCCTCCCACTGGCTTGATTAGCAGTTTGAAGGAAGCCTCCTCACCTACCTGAAGTCTCCATCTGCCCAGGTGTGTAGGTCACTCACTGCCTGTGTCTGAGAAGAGCCTGTCTCTGTGCTCTGCCCTTGTTTGGATATGACCCACAGCCTGTGTTCCTCTGTATTGCAAGATATTTTCTCAGGAGTTCTTGTAACATGTTGAATTGCATGTGGACATGTTTGGTTGTCTCCATACCCACTTCTGAAGGATTTTAAATTTCCAAGGCATAGAGCTGTCCACAAGTACACTCAGTCCCACCCACCCATCAGCTTTTTTTTACCATGGTCCTCAGCATCTGTGACATGTCCACACAGAGCAAAGCTCTGAATATTTCCATGGAGAATCAGGACATTGAACTTGACTCTCCAGGTTCCCATGTGCTTCCTGGAGCTCCTCCTGTCCTTCACCACACCCCAATATTCTCAAAGTGCCCATTGGACTCAGGGTGAGCATTTTTCTATGTCCCTGACATTTTGGGTGTGCCCTCCCCACAGGGAAGTGGCTCACAGGAAGGAGAAAGCTCAGGTGAAATAATTTCCTCCACTAACAGCCATGTGGATGCTCAGAACAGGTCAGGACCCTCTCCTCTGAATGGCTGTCATTGCCCAGGCCTTGGCTAGTCCCCCAGGATGAAATGAGGGTGGAAGGAGCATGGGAAGGAGAGGCCTTGGGAGATGGTCTGGGCCCAATTCAGACTCCACTTCTACAGGATCAGACATTAGGGATCTACCTCACCAGCCATAGGAGGCTGAAGTATTGTAGAAAAACAGGAGTTTGTGCTGTGCATGGAGCAGGGTGTGGCAATTAATCCCCCATTGTCCATTCATTATTATCACTCAAAAGAACTGAGAATCATATAGAAATCCATGAGCCATTAGAAATTTCTTCTTACTTCATGTATTTTATTTTTTGTGGTAATCCAATGAGGTTGAACATTATGCCTAAATCACCAAACCTTTTGTGGTTATGGAAGGGCCAGATTCTCCATCACAGTTTCTTAATTAAGGGAACATGAGGACTGTTCCCCCAGCTCTTCTCAGTGTCATGTTCTCCAGATTTTCATGATTAACTATGGCCTTGATTCAAATGCTGCAGGATCTCCGTTTCCCTTTTATTACTCTCAAAACCTGCTTAAGTCAAGGAGGGCAGCTTTCCACTACTGCGTGGGAAAGATTTAAGATTTAAAGTAACATTAAATTGATATCACAAATCATGACCCCTGCCCTGGGGAGTCTAAATGGGTATCATAACTTGAGGACTTATATCTTATTCTTGTCTTTTGCTCAGTGTCTTGAACACTAGGTTGTTTTTCATGTAATGCATTAATCATCCGGGCATTGAAATTTCATGTTATTCACAGGAGAACATAAATGTTCCTCAACTTCCAATGCTCATCCTTCTCCAGAGAGCCCTGAGTGAGCTGGTCCTAGAGGAGGGCAGGGGCTGGTCAGGAGTACGGAAGGGCTCATGGGGAAGGGGCCACTGTGTACTGAGGTTGAGAATCTCTTTTGCAACCACCATCTGCTTGTGTTTTTTCTAGTCCATGAAGAGGGGAAGGTGAGGTTGGAGGCTGGGAAGGAAACAATAGGCAGGTCCAGAAACATCTTGAACTTGACCCTAAAGGTTTTACTGAATCTTGGCCAGAGGATAACCTAAGGATATTTTCAAGAAGAGAGATGTCTCTATGAGATGACTGTATTTGAGTTACCCCCTTGACTGTGGTGTAAAGAAGGAAATAAAGTGATGGCAAATGGACAAGACCATACCCAGGGACTCTGGATGGCACATGTGAGCAGTGATGGGCACAAGCACTCAGGCAGCTGGGGCAGCATGGGGAAGGAGAACAGAGAGGGGTGCTGTGGGTAGAGCATGGAGAAGATCAGTGCTGACTTTCCACAGGAGCTGAAGGATACCTGACTGTCAGGAGTGGACTCCAGATTCCCAGTGCAAGGAACTGGCCAAGATATGGTGGCAAACACATAATGACCTTTCTTCATGGTTAGTGTCTTTCTCACTGTGGGTTACCAAACTGGGAAACAATTCCATGACAGAATAGAATATTTTCTGTTTCATCATCAGTGTAAGAACAGAGCCATTATTACTTCCTGATAGTAAATACAGACTCAGTGTACATTTATTCAATGAATATGTGAATTCACCTAAATTGTAATTCCAAAATGAAAATCAGGTCAAAGGCACATTAATAATTATTTCTTTCTTAGCACTATGATATTGTGATTCTCAGTGCATTGAAGAGGAGATGCCAAAGACAATGCTGACCATAGCTTTGGAGAAGAGCAGAGGAACATGGACCCGAGCTCTGGATGGTTTAATTAATAGTATATATAAGACAGTGGTTAGAGCCTGGGACAGGTGACCCAAATGATGGACTGGACTCCATGGGCTCATGTGGAAAAGATAGCAAAGGTGGTGATGGGCCCTCAGGTCCTGAGTAAAGAAGCCACAGGAACAGGTAGATGGCAGAACAAACTCTGAGAACAGAAAGCAAAGTCTTTTGGCAAACAAACTACAGTGCATGAGGTAGTAAGGGAATGTCTGCTTAACATTTCAATGAACTAAGATCCTATAAGATAGATATATATGGACAGTTGTTGAATACAGAGCTCTAAATCCATCATACAATTAATTATGATGTACAGCTCCCTACACCAAATTTCCACGCACTGCTGACCTGATGGAAGAGCCCTGAAAGCAAGAATGTGGCACTATGTAAAATCTGTTCCCAGAAAAAAGAAGTGTCTGCAGTAGAAAAAGTGGCTGAAGGAAACCAATGAATCATTGTCTGAGAATTTATGAGCCAATCTGGAATTAATTGTAAGGAGTGCATCATGCTATGAACCACACAAATGCAAAACTAAGAATCCACTGTGATTCCTTCAATTTCTAATCAGTTCAACTACTATCTAAACTCTGTGGAAAAGAAAACACAAACCACTTTACAGGAGAGTTGTCAGACTCCAAGATTTAAAAGTACAAGATTGAGAGCATAAAATATGGACCTACATAATAAATCATACACCAATGAAGTGATATCATGTCCCAGATTTGTTCTAAAACACTTAAGTGAGAGTGTAGATTGAGGGGTGCAGGAAAGTGAAAGATTAAACAGAGGAGTCATAGTGAGGATGGTGGAAGTTGGGTGATAGGGCAAATGTTTCAATGAGATATCTTCTATATTTTTGAAGTTCTATCAATTTCCATAAAAAATATTTACAAAAATCCTTGTCCCTATCTGCATTGATGGACACATGCCCTATTTTTAATTGATCTTCACAATTGTCAAAGCAGGTCAGGATTTCACGTGGAAGTTTATTTAATAACAATGAACAGAAGAGATCTTGAAAGTTGTGGAGATCTTGAAAGGAAGAAGAGTTTAGTGTCCAAGGACAGGAAAGACAGGAAAACTGGAAGCTGAGAGCGAGGGGAGAGCCCTATGAGATGGGCTGTGGGGATAGGCAGATGCATGTCAGGGGCTCCTGAGGGTGTTGCGTTCTTCAGGGAGCAGCAATGAGGAACCATTGTTGGATTCTGAGCCAGGGGGACATGCAGGGCCTGAAGAAAAAAGTTCTCTCTGCAGGTCATGGATGGAGAGTACCCCAGGGGAGAAATTGAGCTGGCCCTGGACTATGCACCTAAAGGACCTTGTGAGTGGAGATGTCAGGGCATCTGTGGAGTTAAAGCAAATGTGGATGTGGGGAACAGTGAGTGGGTGCTGCTTTACCTGCCCAGGCATCCAGACATGTGCAAACAGCATGACAGTAAAATGCCCAACTCAACTTCCTGCTCATCTTAAAAGAATGAGTAAGAAAATGCAGATGGAAAAATCTGTTTTAAAAATGAGCAGTTTCTATAATCCCTATGACAAAAGCCTAACAAAAATTTACAACACAAATATGCATCAAACTGCGAGCTCTGCTTAGGGAAGGAAGAATGACTTCAGAAAATAAAAGAAATGTCTCACACTGTGTAATGGTAAATATTAGTTTACCAAAGGAATTAGTTTTTCAAAAAACACTGAATATAATATATTCACTGTTCAAATTTAAAGCAATTTTTATCTTTTTGGAATTTTGCCTTTGGAGCTTGCCTTGAGATACTTTTATTCCCTGAAAAAATGTCAGTTTTATTCTGTTCCTTTGAAGAGCCTCTACCAGCATTTCAGACCAACCCATGTGATACCTCCTCTGTGCCATCTGACCTGATCCACTCCATGTCCTTTCATCTTGGCAGCATCTTCACTGGGCATTCCAAAGGGTGTTAGTTCATGCTCTTGTTTGCAGCTTCCATGGACCTGGCACCTTCTGGAATGAGGAACTGATTAGAAATCCAGGGAAGCTTCTCAGAATCACTGTATCTAGAAATAAGACATAAATGATTGGACACAGGCAGTGGTTGGTGTGGGGGCAGATAGCTGGCCTCAAACACCTTTGGGTATGATGAGATTGAGCCCTGTGAACAGGGGTGAGGTGAGACCATCTGGAGGTTTCCACCTTTGGGCTCAATAGGGACCAGTCACTCCAAGGGGCCCCAGCCTTTGGGTCTGGGCCTTGTGCTCACTGATTGGGACTCAACAGTGGTATCCTCTCTGGCCTGGCAGAGTTCCCTGAGAAAGGACATTTGTATTGTCTCTGCTGGTGTTTCCTTCCAGGCCTCTCACAAGGGACCAGCCAAATGTTCATCCAGCATGGTCTAGTGTGAAATGAGCTCATCAAGGGTCAGGGAGGGCCTAGGCAGGCAGTGAATGGAAAAACATTTGCATGAACAGCCCCTCCTCTGACAGGGGTGAGAGAGGAAAAGAAGCCTGAGGGAGTCAAGCTCCACTGTGGGCTTCATAGGGCTGTGTCCACCATGGCCTAGGCTCCTCTCCTTCTCATGCTCCTCTCGCTGTGCAGGTGAGGACAGGCCTTAGTAACTCAGTGCAGTGGTTCTTCCTGTATGAGTCCTCTCTTCCTCAGACCTCCCAGCAGGCTCTCCCTTGTCCCTACCCTATCACCCATGTCTGTATGTGTTTATAGGTTGCTCTTCCCAGCCTGTGCTGTCTCAGCCATCCTCCCTTTCTGAAACTCTGGAACATCTGTGTGACTCACTTGCACCCTGAGCAGTGGCTTCAGTGTGGGGATTTCTGGATATACTGGTACAAGCAGAAGTCAGGGAGCCCTCCTCAGTACCTTCTTATATTCCACATGGACTCAGACAAGCACCCGGGCTTGTCAGCAGCCGATTCTCTGGATCCAATGATGCCTCAACCAATGCTGGGATTTTGCTCATCTCTGGGCTGCAGCCTGAAGATGGGGCTATTACTGCTGTATATAGCATGGTAACTCTACGAGTTACACAGTGCTACAGACCAGTGGAGAAGTGAGACAAAAACCTCTGCTGTGCTCCTCCAGTCTGGTGCAGTCACCCTATCACTGCCTGAAGCCTAATCTCACTTAGGCAGAGGCTTCTGTTGACACCTCTTCAGCCAGTGCTTGATTTTCCTGGGAGCACTGTATGTGAAAATATCTTCTCCATTTTTCTCATTCAAACATTTATTTGATCCAATTGCTAATATCTTCTACTTTGGGCATGTCTACATAGGCAGAAAACTGGTTCTAAGGACAAATTATTGCTTCAAGGAAATGATAGATGTGGAATATGTGGTTGGGTCCTAACCTCCACCCCACCTCAGCCCACACCAAAGCCAAGGACTGAGGATTATTCAGTGTGGTCTGAGAGATTCTCATTGGTTAGCTAGATTCACCGGTCCCAAGTGAGCTCTTCCTCAGACAAGGTCTCTGCTCTCTGACTTCTCACATTTAATAATTCTGGCCTGGCTCTAGAAGCTGTTTCTTCCTTTACAATGCCTCCAGGTATGTTGAGCCAATAGTCTACTCCTCAGTGTCACATGACTGTCTCTTTGACCTCTCAGCAGGTACTGGGTTGTCCAGAGACAGGCTTCCCTCATTCACCTGAGTTCCACTCTATAATTATCTTCTCTCTTTTTCATTACAAGGTGATTTCTTGCTCATGCCAAGAAGTAGAACAGCTTGGGGCATGAAGGGATCAATGATAGGGATAAATAAAGAAGTTCTAATGCTACAAAATACTTGAAGGAGTATAAAAGAGATGTAGGAAAGTTGGTTAAACACTCTGGTGCTTCAGGAAGGAGATTCTAGGGACCACCGGACCCTGTTCTGGGGCACTCCCCTACTAACACTTCTCCCTGCACAAGGGACTGCCTAAAAAGACTCTGTAAATGACCCATCAGGAACACCTTAGCTGTTCCTCTCTCCCACCCCTCCTATGAGGATGATCCTCTTAGTTGCTCAACTCAATTAGTTCATGTCCTGGAGAAATCAATGGTCAAGTTCTTCCTTAATTTTGGGAGCTTCTCTGGCTTCCCCTGATTGTGAGATTTGAGCAAAATTGTGTAGGTGCCTCCAGAGTCTTAGTGTGGCTGGGTCTGAGGCAGCTGGGACTGGTACTTGCCCTCCCCCAATCAGCAAAACTCCCATGAGTCCTCCAGGTGGCCTCATGGGTTATCATGACCCCATATTTCCCTTGAGCAGCAGCAAGCTTCTCCTTCCTCCCTGCAGGGCCTCTCACATACTCAATTCATTGAAAAGATGAAACATATGGTGGGGGTTACTTCTTCTGGAGGACAGCCCCCAATCCATCTTACTGCCCTTGGCTCACCCACCTCTGCCTCTCATCAGGCTTCTGAGAGGGTAGAAGCCTGGTGACACTTTCTGCTCCATTGTTGAAAAGACCCCAGGGAAGCCTGATCAGTGCTGACCCCATAGGTCATGGCAGAATTTGCAGATGCAGGTGATGCACAATGAGCCTGAAAATGGATATTTTGTTAGAACAGACCAGGAGACCATTATTGGGAGGTGAGCATCCTCCCTTGTTTTGGTGAACTCCTTGCTTGGTGGAATTGTCACTGGCCTTGTGGTAATGTGTCTTTTTAACCATCAAAGAAGCCCTTTGTCCATTGGTGTGGTGAGGAATGTATTTGAGAAAGTTTTATCCCTTAGCTTCTGTTCCTGAATAGGGAAGTCCTGCTAGGCTCACTGCATGTTGCTATTTTCATAATTGGGATAACCTGGCTTTATTATTTTGAAGACTCTCAGCATGCAATGTTCTACTCAGGGGATTTTTCTGGTAAGTTTTGGCTCCTATATCATTAGGGAAGAGATTCTCTGGCCTCTAAATGGAAACTGGAAAATTGTACTAAAGCTGTTGCCTTTTTTTTTTTTTTTTTTTTTGCATGGGCAGGCACTAGGAGTCAAACCAGGTCTCTGACATGGCAGCAAAGAACTCTGCCTGCTGAGCTGCTGTGGACCCCCTGCTGTTGTCATTTTGAGATTCCCTGTCTATGCAGCATGGTGGTGTTAGGGTCCAGGTCAGGATGGGACATGTCCCTACATTCATTTGCCCTGGACTGAGAAAAGGCAGGTGAAGTGGAGACACGATGTGTCTTCTCAAGAAAGAAGGCAGTAATGCCATTCCTCAGCCTGAGGGTATTGAATGATATGAAGGTGCCCTTTAGGGTTTCTATATTCCTAGTCCCAGAGAAAAGTGACCAGAAATGTGAGCCAGATTTTAATCCCAAGAATGAAATATGTCTTCCAAAAATGACATCTTACATTTTCTATTTCTGAGTGCTAGAATAAATTCTCTGCAGAAAATTATAATGTTGCTCATATATTATAAATTATCACTTGTGAATTGCAATTTGTAAAGCACCAATGTCATTTTTGATAATGTCACAAAGCTATTGAGATAACAAGAACTCAATGAGGCTAGAATGCTTTTGGGGTTAGTTTGCTCACCTCTCAGATTCTTCTTCCTTGGGTGAATTCCTTGAGTCAAAGCAGTGGCCAGCAGTATATTGCGTGATGCCTTGAGAGTGCAGGTGCTGGGCCAGACCACTGATGAACCACTCAGGTGGTTCTCTGGGAGTTAGGGCAACAGTCTTTCCTGATCCTACTGGTATGCCCCTCATGACTTCATGAGTTCCTAGGTCTCCAACCCCACACAACTGGGCAGAAGTGGAGCATCTCCTTTTCCTCAATGCAGGCTTTGTCAAAACCTCAGCCCAAGAACAGAATGACAGTCAGAAAAGAGCTAGAATGTCTTTGCATTGGTTGAGTCTGATCCCATAATACTGATGTTAGAGAATGATATAGAGCATGTGGACAGAGTTCCCAAAATGGAGCCTCAGGAGAGAGTTCTGATGTGTCTCACCATGCCCTGAAGACTTTCTCCCTCAGCCATTTTCAAAGGCAGCCTTTGCCAGGGGTTTATGGGAAGGGGCCTGCAGTTGCTCAGGACCTGCATTTCACCTCTATCTTGAATGGAGCAGGTTGCTGTGACCCCAGACTTACCCATGTCTATCTCCCTTCCCATATTTCTAATGTCTTTGCATGAGTCTCGAATTAGACAATTGTCATCAGTAGCTATACTCCTGGTCAGAACATCACCATCATTTGTCCTGGAAGTCTCAGCTAAATGGATTGTGTTGATGCTCACTGGCATGAAAAGCTTCTATCCAGAAACCCCATGAGTGTGATGCCTGATGTTCCCCAGATGACAGCCCATGCAGGAGGTTATTATTCCATGCCTGAAGGAAGTGTGTGAGAACTGATACTGCATTTTGACACCTGGGGAAGTGAAGTGAGCCCTCCCTTCTGTTCCTCTTGCTCATTACTCCCCTGTTAACACCTAGATCAACACCAGCTCAGTGGGAGATTTCTGCTGTCCCTCTGCCACCAGCATGAGTTGCTAAGGACATTCCATGCACTTGGGTCTTTGTTTTTTAATGGATATCAAATAATAATCTTTAATTAGGTGACAAATATGAAATAAGAGCATGTATAGTGAAGGCTTTTAAAGGCATGCAGAAAATTTACAATACAATCAATATTTCATGTGGGCTTTGATGTGGTTACAAATTCACATTTATATATATGCCATGATGTACAGCTGAACACTATGCCACAATTTAAAAATAAAAACATAAGCCCAGCTGAATGATGCTTTTCAACAGCAGCTCTTCAAATCATATTAGAGAAGCACAGTGAATATCACTCTGCTCGTGTCTTTAGGAATATCTTCCCTTCTGTTATTTTCCAGTCTTAGACATGATCATTCATTTCTCCTGCTTGATTTGCATTGTCTAATGCTTGCTGGAATAATAGACAATAGTGGACATCTTTGCCTTTCCCTGATCTTAGTGCAAATCACACATTTTCTAAATTGCTAGTTTTAGGAACAAGTATTATACATGGGAATTTCTATCACCATATGTAAAAAGTTATCATCTATTTTTATTTTCTCAAGTGTTAACTTTTGTTAAACATTCTTTCATAATCTGTTGAGGTAATAATAGGAATTTTCTTTTAATCTGTTAATATGGTGTATTATATTAAAGGATTCCCCAATAATGAAACAAACTCACATTCCTGGAATAAATCCCACTTTGGTTATTGTGCAGATTTAAACTGCTGTGGACCCCAGAAAAGCCGTGTTCTTTGATCCTCATTCAATATTGCTTCCATGGACATGTGACCAACCCCACTGTGGGCAGTAACTTTGGATTAATTGGTTTTCATGTGGTTGTGTCTCCACCCATTCAAGGTAGGGCTGCTTGCAGGAGTCTTTTGAGAGGGAACCATTTTGGAAAGAGCTTTAGTGGCGATGAAGCCCAGACAGCTTTGGACATGCAGAAGGAGAAAGCCCTGGGGAAGACTTAGGAAATGAGGAAAGCTAGCAGATATGACCACACACCCTCCCAGCTAAGACAGAAACCCTGAACTTCATCAGCCCTTTCTCTGGAGTTAAGGTATCTTTCTCTGGGTGCCTTAGTTTGCACGTTTTCATTGCCTTCGAACTGTAAACTTGCAATTTAATAAATTTCCTTTTGAAAAGTCACTCCATTTCTGGTATATTACATCCCAGCAGCTTTAACTACCTAAAGCTGTCATATTGTATCAATTTCTCAATGAGCTGTTAGTTTCTATTTATTAATAGTTATTATAAGTTTAGCATCAAGCTGCTGATACTGGTCCATCATTTTTCTCTGTTTTTAAACTCTTTGTCAGGTGTAGGTGTCAGTTGTTACACTTGCTTTATAAAAGAATTTAAAAAGTTACATACTTTTCAGTGTTTTGGAACATACTGTGAAGCAGAGAAATTGGACCCAGGTCATCTTCAAGGTGTGGTGGAAATCCCTTCTGACATGTGTTTTATAATAATTGATCTATTTAAGGTTTTTATCTTTAATAAAGCCAAATTTGCATAATGAAGTTAGTATTTAATCTAGGGTTCTTTTTCTTTTTTTCACTGAGGTGCTAAGTTAATTCAAGGTTCTTTTTAATTTCTAATTTTATAAAGACTATTAGAATATTGCCATTTTGTATATTGTCTACTTTATATTGCAGTCTCCCTTTGTGTTAAATAAGTTAGCAAGTGTGTGCACTTTCTTTCTTTTTTCTTAAATAATAGGTTGATTAGAGATTAGACCTACTATTTTTCTGTTCTCAACTTCATTAATTTTTCTTTTATTATAATGGAATTATATTGATGATGTGTTCTTTCTAGTATGAAGTGATCATTTATTTTTCCTGACAACTCTAACTTCCTTCTTTTTCCTACTTTTATCCCTTCACCCTATGGTTCTCAAAGGCTCACCTCCCTTTTCCTTTTAATTCACTTCTCCATCCATCCATCAAAGATGTCTTCCTTTTGCTTCAGTGGACTTTAATCTTCTTTCCTTATAGTTCAGAGCTCTCTTCTATATGAACACTGTGATTTCTCTTCATAGTTAGGGATATTTTCTATTTCTGGCCATGACTCCAGATCAGTAATAGGTCTGCTGTGAGCTTTCTTCTAAGTCTTTCAACATTTCCTTAAACTGACCATGCTTCCTGCTAAGGCTTCTGACTTCTGATGGGAACATCCCTTCTAGGATTGGGAGGTTTGTTTATTTTGCTTTGTTTTGTTTTTCACTGAGAGGAACTAGAAGTTTGTGCATTCACTATCATCCATACACTGAAGGTGCCATTTTTGAGTAGTTTCAGTTGTCTTTGTTTTCTTATATGTATGTTTTTTTAATTATATGTTTTTAAAGAGGTATCATAAATGCTTTGAATTTCCTTAGTGCACATTAACACAGATATCCAGAATATTATATACCACATTTTGAAAAAAAGGGAAAAATTTCAGACAAAAAGATATTTCCTTAAAATGTTAATGTATTTTCTACCATTTACCTCATATCTAAAATTGCTTTAAATGGTGAAAAATGTTAGGCAAAGAAAATTGTTATGATAGGTATGTGTTATTTTTTCCTGGAACTTATCAACACAACATAAAAAGTGAAACTAGAGTTATAAAGAAAAATGGGATTGAGCTATTTTTCCACCATCAGGATGTGACATATTTCACTAACAATATGCAATGGAATTTATTTAATTTAAAAAATTGACTTAGTATAAATAAATGTATAAAACAATATGCTTATATTTATTCTCTCAATAACAAGTTCAATATAACATCATATTAAATATAATAGATACCTGTATTTCCATATATTAAAATATTCCAGTCATATAAACAGAATATTAAACTGCTAGCACATTAATATTCCAAGACTTGCATGGTAAATATATAAACAACTATAACACTCCCTATGGAAAATCAAATAAAATGTATAGAATTGGCAAAAATTTTTTCTTTAGTAAGAAAACTAGTTATAAAGAGGTAGACAGTTGGTAGATGATCTTAGTAGGATATGTTCTGAGACATTATATTTTCTTAGTTTTGAATATGGATGGAAGAGTTTTTATAATTGCAAGGAGACAGGACAGTGCTTTCTCCTTTCAAGGACTTACACGTTTCATTAGCAGGCTGTCCCCTTCCACATCTTTGTCTCTCAGCCCATATCCTTTCTTCATCTAGGGCACCGCTTCCTATATATAACTCACCATCCATGTTAAGGAATATCTTTTAAAGGTGCTTTCCCTAAATTCCTGACATGTTTTTTTGTCTGTTTGTTTCAGACAATAATCTACTCTTATAGAAAATTTCATATTTGCTTTACCTTTATTGAAATTCTTCTTTTAAACTACAAATGTCCCACACATTTGGAGCATATTAACATTAGTTATATTAGAGCTGGTCACAGTGTGGGTCACACAAGTTACTTAGTCACAGTCTGCTGCATGACAGTGACCAGGTCAGATGACAGAAGCTCATAAGACCATCAAGAAGGTTAGAAGTTTGACTGTGGCCAGTTGGTGGGCGTTACAGGGCTGCCCTATAGGAGCTGCATGGAGGGCTCCCACATTTGGGTGTGACCCTAATGCCAGGAAGCTTGGGGTGGAACCCTGTATTCCCAAGGGGGACCCAGTGCTGGGTCCTCTCTGGGCATGGAAGACCCTCTTGCTCACAGGCCATGTGCCTCAAAAGCTGCTTTCTCCCAGGGCTCTCCCGAGGGACACCAGATTAGCCCTACCTGTCACATCTCTCTATCCACAAGACTTCAGCTCAGTAAAAATTGGACACAATTTATATGGCTAACCATTCTTTTGCTAGGGCCCATAAAGGGAGGACAAGAGCAACCCAAGTCATTGAGGTCCTCAGGGACTGTGTCCACCATGGCCTGAACTCCTCTTCTCCTGATCCTCTCCCACTGCACAGGTGGGGACAGGTCTCAGCAACTGGTTCAGATATCAGTAGATCTGTTTATTCTCTAACACTCTTGACTTTCTCTCTGCAGCTTCCTTTTCCCAGTCTGTGCTAACTCAGCTGTCTGCCCTCTCTGAATTCCTGGGAACTCCCATGAGACTTACCTGCACTCTGAGAAGGGGCATCAATATTGCAGGAAAAAAAGCATATAGTGTTATCAGCAGAGGGCAGGGAGCTCTCCCAGGATACTCCTGTTCTATTACTCAAACTCAAATAAGCAATTGGGATATTGGTTTTCTAGTCACTTCTCTGGGTTGAAAGAAATATGAGCAAATACAGCACATTTGGTCATCTCTGGGCACCAGCCAGATGCTGATGCTGACAATTACTGACAGATGTGGGAGGACATTTCCACCATTCACACAGGGCCCAGGACAAGGGGGAAGTGAGACACAAACTCCCACTGTTCCTCTGAATGAACCTCCTCCCTTTGTGATCTGAAAAAAATGAGGTACAATAAAAGAAAAAATAAGGGCTTTGAAATGATTACTGAGATCTATTTTGAAAACACATATAGTTGAAATATTTCAGTTATTTGCACTAGGAGGCTTGAGAGGGAAAAAATCCCCAATACTCTATTTTAGGGAGAGCTGCAATATTAATTCTCATTCCACACCCTTGGGGCTGGTGAGCTATTGCATCTGAGAGGTGAGCTCTCTTGTCATTAATTTTGATGCAATCATCTCTTCTGGAAAAACAGTCCCTTCATCTAGAATCTGGAGTCCCCACAGCCCACTATGTCCAGATGAGCTGTAGCCCAAGAGAGTTGATCAGGATGAGCTGGGACCTCCAAAGGGAAGGCTCATGCTTGTCAGAGACTCCAGCTAGGTCTGAAGCCTTGAGGCCATGTGGAGTATGCTGCCCAATACTGAGATGACCCTGTCATCAGGGAAACCACTCAGGCCTCTATGGAAGCTGAGCAAACCCTGGGACACCCAGCTGGGACTGTCCCACAGCTCTGACTTTCAGGACCCAAGGGCTCCTAGAGACCAAGTTCCCTCTCCTTCAGGCCATGATCATGGTGTCTCCTCATCCTGGCCTAGGAAGACCCAGGACTGGAAGGCTCCAGGGAAAGACAGAGAGCAAGGTCTTTTTAAAAAATATTTTTATTGACACATCTTTGCACACATGCATTCCATATGTGGTGTGCAATCAATGGCTCACAATATCAGCGTAGTTCTGTATTCATCACCATGATCATTTTTTAGAACATTTGCATCATTACAGAAAAAGTACAAAGAAAAAAGAAAAAAATCATACACATCATACCCCTTACCCCTCCCTCTCATTGACCACTAGTATTTCCATCTACACAATTTATTTTGCCCCTTATTTCCACAATTATTTATTTATTTTTATCCATATATTTTACTCATCTGTCCATACCCTGGATAAAAGTAGCATCAGACATAAGGTTTTCACAATCACACAGTCACATTGTAAAAGCTATATCTTTATACAATCATCTTTAAAAATCTAGGCTGCTGGAACAGAGCTCAATGGTTTCAGGTACTTCCCTCCAATCACTCTAATACCCCATGAACTAAAAAGTTTTATCTATATAATGCATAGAAATAACCCTCAAGATAACCTCTCAACTCTGAAATCTCTCAGCCACTGAAATTTTATTTTGTCTCATTTCTCATTTCTCCCTTTTGATCAAGAATGCTTTCTCAATCCCTTGATCCTGGGTCCTGACTCATCTTTGTAGTTCTGTCCCATGGTGCCAGGGAGATTTACACCCCTGGGAGCATTGTCTCACAAAAGGGGGGAGGACAGTGAGTTCACCTGCCAAGTTGGCTTACAGAGAAAACCACATCTGAGCAACAAAAGAGGTTCTCTGGGATTGACACTTAGGCCTAATTTTAAGAAGGTTTAGCTTATCCTTTGTAGAAATAAGTTTGATAGTGGTGAAACCCAAGATTGAGGCCTTAGCTTATTGATTTGGTTGTCCCCACTGCTTGTGAGAATATCAGAAATTCTCCAAATGGGAAAGTTGAATATTTCCTCCTTTCTCTCCATTCCACCAAAGAGATTTTGCAAAAACTTCTTTATTCACTGCCCAAATTTCTCTGAGGTGTATTGGAGCATCACATTAGCCTGGACAAACCAACCAAATCTCAAGAGTCTATGTACTCATGGTAAGAGAACATGGTGGTACTTAGATGTAGCAACTCCTTCCTTTATTTGTTTTGGGAGATGTAAAGAGACTGAAGGCACTGTCTCCAGAAAGATATCCAGGAGGCAGAATCTGAGCCCCTCCTCTCACAGAGGAAGGCCCACTTCACATTGCGTGTGAGGGATGGGAGATCTACACCCAGCTCTGCCCCATGCCCCTTCTCTCTGGTACTCACAGTCCTCTATGAACCCCTCCAAGGTGTATCCCAGGTGGAGTTGGTTCAGCCACCCTATGTTTCCAAGCACATAAGACAGAACCTGAAGTCATGTGGAAAAAGCAACAAGGCATGAACTGAAGGGGCATCTTGTCTGCAGCAACACCAGGGCTGTGTCCCCTAGCCCCTGACTTACAGAAACAACAACCAACCCTTGGGCTCTGGGATCCATTTTCTGACTCCAGGTGGAGCAGCTCAGCCTCTCTGAGCCTCTCTGTGCTCCAGCATGTGGATATGGCTAGTTGTCACTGCTCAGAGTGCAGCAGTAGCTCACCCAGGGCTCCAGGCCCTCAATGGCAAGAGACACAACCAGCAGCTTCCCCAGCCTCCCTAGACACAGGGAACTCACTGTGCATCTTTGATGCGGACTCCTGATATTTAATTGCTTGGTTCCATGTGAAAATATGGTGCACTATTCAGGCCTATTATATATAATAGTATGAGCTAAAATGCCTGGACCTGCAGGGTTAACAAATGCCTACATGCAACATCTCTCTGAACGTATCTGAGGCTACAGAAAGATGTATGCACACCCATGCATTATAGTGTGGCCAGGAAGGTTTCATGTCCACTTCACTTTTCAAAATAATTGATGAAAAATACAAGGTATAGCTAAGGGAACATTCATGTTCCAGATTTTTCTTTACTAGCACAATTGGAGGAGATGGCTTCACATATCCAGGTGCACAGACCTCTGACCAATGGTGACCATTCACCAATGTTATCAGCAACCCACTCACCATTTTTCCTGGCCTTGACATATGCCCTGTCCCGTGACTAGAAAGCCCTTTCCCCTTCTCTGCCACAGAGTTCACCTGATGACCTGTTTCATGTCCAAACATACACTTCACACTTTTGTTCAGACTTCTTACCCCAATACCCTGTGCACCCCCCACACACACATACAATATGCACATAGCAATTTTGCCAATTACATGCTCCTATGGCACCCTTTAGTTGTCCTCTCACTTACCACGCTTAGTGTCTGGCAAAACACAGGAAAATTGGAGCCACAGGGAAACAGTTGACAGACACTGACATTTTCTTTATCGTGATAGTCAGTGTAATAATAGTTTCAATTAAGAGACACATCCATGTGTGAGAACATCCCTTTTCCAATACAGGACCTATGGATGTCCCTTCTTCTGTTTCAGTCTTGAGCAGTGACATCAAGAATAATGTGAGTGAAAGGGAGGACACTGTGCCCATGGGTTTATTGGCATCCTAGAAGCCAGAAGATGTTTGCCTTGTGGCTAGCAAAGGGTGCTGTGTGATGATCTGGGAATGAGGAGACTGGGTCTGACAGCTAGTCAACCACTCAGCTGGATCCAGGGGAGTTGGGCCAATGGATTTCTCCCTGTTCTGGGATTTTCCTGCAACTGTGACTCACCATGTGACTCCATGAGAGCCTGCATGGCACCCTCACCCCATTCCATTTGAATTGGGTCATCTCCATTTCTTCAGTGAAGTATTTGATTATATCTGGTCCAAGAAAGGGCTGGTGGATAGCAAGGACACAGAAGGTGTCCGCATGGAATAAGTTTACTCCTGGGGATGTCTGGCCAGGGTATAATACTCAGGTTGAGGGTAGAGGTCCCACAGTGGAGCTTCAAATGAAAGAGCTCTGAGGGCTTTTCATCAGGCTCCCTAAGTTCTTCTACAAGATATAGAGAAAGGGGCTTCTGTGACACACAGAGCTGGACTTTCTCACAAGGAAGTGAAGCAAAAACCCCTAAGAGTATGGGCTTAGGTCTCTTTTCAATGAAAGTCTGAGGTGGAGGTATTTAAAGGGGATGCTTCTGTTCAGCAAATCTTTCCCTGAGTGGAGGAAAAAGAAACACACAGGTTATGTCTGCAAAGTGAGACTGAACAGGACTTCTTAGGATTACACAGCCTGTGTTAGTTTGCAGGCTGCCTAGAATGCAATATACCAAAACTGAAATGGTGTTTAAAATGGGGGAACTTAATAAATTACAAGTTTACACTTCTAAGGAAGTAAAAGACAAGAGGTCATCTTCACTTAAGAAAGGACAAGAGTTCAGAAACTCCTCTGTCAGCTGAGTAGTCACATGGCTGGCATCTGCTGGTCCCTTGCTTCTGGATTCTGCTACTTTCACCCTCTGTTCCTCTGAGGTTTCCTCATTTTATTTCTCCAGGGCTGGCTTTCACCTCTTGGCTTCCCTTGGCTCTCTTTAAGCTTGGTTTGCTTAACATCTCATGGCAACATCTGCTGGGCTCCAAGCATCTCCAAACATCAGTTTATCTGTTCTTCATTTGTCTGCATCTGTGTCAGCTATGCTATGAGTTTTCTGTTGGCTCTGAGGCTTCTGCCATTTCTATTTCTCTCCAAAATATTAACTCATATAAAGGAATCCAATAATCTACTCATGATCTATCTGGAACGGGTGGAGCCACATCTCCATCTAATCAAAGGTCATGTCCACAATTAGTTGTGTCACAGCTCCATGGACAAAATCTAATAAAAATATTCAAACCTTCAATATTGAATCAAGATTAAAAGAAAGGGTTTCTTTCACAAGATTGAGTCAGGATTAAAACATGGCTATTCTGGGGTACATAATTTTCAAATCAGCACACAGCCAGATCAGGAAATGCACCCTATCTGCCCTATGTGCCCCAAACATACTGGAACAAGTTAATAAGAGTAAATACTGGGGGTAAGATGGTGGCTTAGTGAGGTGTGGAATTTTGTTTGTCATCCAGAAAAGCTAGTAAAAAGCCAGAAACCTGTACACAACAATTTCTGGGGCTCCATCAATGACTGGACACAGAGTATAAACCAATCTGGACCATGGACAGACTAAGACCCCACACAGAAGTGTAAGTCTCCCTGGCCATGGATAGCCTGGCCATAGTGCCCATCCCCCACTTGAATGGCTGGGTGAATCTCCAAAGAGAAAGGAAACAGATTTTACTAGCAAGTGCTTAGCTCAGCCAAGGAACACTTGCAGAATTAATTAACAAATTCTGACTAATGAAAATGGGCCACCAGCACATTTAAACCTGGAATAAGAGTTAAAGGCACTAGGAGCTTTTGCCCCAGCAAAGAGAGGGTGGGGTCGACAAAAAAAAAGAGGATTTTTGAGTCAGACAGCAAAAAATAATGCAAGTGGGCTTGGTCCCTAGAAAAGGGGGCACATAGAGCCTAGAGATACATATAGCCACATAATAACTTCAACTCTTGATTGGCAAACCTGAAAAGCAGCTCATTAGGATACTCCCTTAGGCTTTCACCTAGGAAAGATCCCCAGGCTTCCTAACAACCACTGGGCTCCAGCTTGAGGATGAAGCTGCTTGTTACTGCCAGTCCTATTGCACAGGCCTCAGGGCTTCCAAAGCGCTCCAGGCCATGGAGAAGTGAGACATCTCCCCTCTCATCTGCATGAGGCTGGATGCCCACATACTGCCTGCCCAGGCTCCTTCTGGGGCATCTGTTTATCTTTTTGCTGTTGCCACTCTTGAACAAGGCTCACCAGAGACACCAACATGGGATTGGAACCTGTCCTTTCCTTACATCCTCAGAGTCCCTGACAGCACCCATTCCCAGGCACAGGAGTCTTTAAGGGAGGTAGAGATGATCATGGTCCTGATTGTGGTGATGGTGTTATGGGTGTACACATATCACAGGTTATCCAGCTGTGCAATTTAAATGTGTGCAATTTACTGTACATCAATTGTATCTCACTAAATCTATCAAAATGATTCACTATCTCACCATCAAAGAGAAAATTTTTTAAGCTCCAGACCCAATTACCTCACTGTCCATCTCTTCAATGGTTTCAGCATATTCTCCCATATGTTTTGTCCTTCCCTCTACATTCCACATTATTTAATGCACCTGAATATTTGTATACATTTGTACATCTTCTAAGAGCCCTGGCCCTCTCCTGGGGATAATGACAGCTTTGGTTGTCCTGTTTCAGGAAACCCTCTTTCTATTAAAGACCAGATCTCTGGCTGCCCCCTCAAATGAGCCCTGTTGAAAGACTTACTGAGGCATTTATTTCCAGAGCCCTTTGCATTCTGTCATCCACACAGCCTGTCATAGTGACCAGGCCCCATAGTTTCCATACCAGCTTCCTCTATTAATCCAGAACCTCCTCAACAACAAGCCAATTCAAAAAAATCAATTACCTTTTAGCATATGGGTAGCTGTGGACTGGCAGTGGCCAGGCTCTTTGTAAAATGCCACTGGCATTATTTCATGGAGAGGTTAGAGCTTGACCTGAGTGCAGTAAGGGGCATTGTGCATCTTCCCCAGAGTCTGCACAGTGGGTGCCCATAGCAGTGCAATCCCCCAAACTCTGCAGGGCTTGCTGATGGGAATTAAACAGTTGTATTTTCTATGGACTGGAAAGCCTCATGTTTATGGGTCTGTGTAAGGCCTCAGCAGGTGCGTCATCCTTTTCTCTCCCATTGGGTCAGAATTATTGGGCCCCTCAGTCAAGGAAACCAATTTCAGGATTCTGCAGGTCCTCAAATTGGAGTAAACATCACAGTAGGAGATATAAATTTGCATGAATATCTCTTCCTCTGCATGGCAAGTAGAGAAGATAAGAACAGCTGGCTCAACCCAATAGAAGCATGGGGTCTTAGCGGAGCTGTGTCCACAATGGTCTGGGCTCTTCTCCTTGTGCTTCTCTCTCACTTCACAGGTAAGAACAGACCTAGGAGACTCTGGGCAGGCCATGGCCTCCGTCAGCCTCTCATACCCAGACCCACAGCAGATTCATGCCAGCATATGCCACATCATTCATGCGTACCTTTGTTTCCAGGTTCTCTCTCCCAACCTGTACTGACTCAAGTGCCCAATCTCTCTACACCTCTTGGAACACCTATAAGCATCACCTGCACCCTGAGCAGTGGCTCCATTGTTGGTGGCTACTATATATCCTTGTACCAGCAGAAGTCAGGAAGCCATCCCTGGTATCTTCTCACATTCAAGTCAGACTCAGAAAAGCACCAGGGCTCTGGGGTTCCTAGTCACTTCTCTGGATCAAAAGTTGCCTCAGCTAACTCAGGTATTCTGCACATCTCTGGGCTGTAGCCTAAGGATGAGGCTATTACTGTGGTACACTGCATGGAAACTCTAGGACTTACACAGAGCTTCAGACCCATGGGGAAGTGAGACAGAAACCTTCCCGCTGATCACCCAGCCTTGTACACTCAATCACTGCATGTGGCCTAGCCTCCATTTGATAGGTAACTTCTCTTGACACTCTTTTGACCAGTACTTGATCTTCCTGGGATTAATGGATGTGAAAATATCTTCTTGCTTTTATTCCTGTGCATATTTAATTTGATCCGTGACTAATATCTTCTGCCTTGCCCATGTCTGCATAGTCAGAAAATTTGTTCTTATACCTTGGAAGAGGAAAGAAGTTGTTGATCTGCCCCTGCCTATTCTCAACCCAAAATCTGAGAATGACTCACAGATGTGTGTGTTTGGAGAGCTTCTCTTTGGTCAGCTGGGCCACCAGGTTCCAAGTGTGGTCTTCCTTTGGCTAATGCCTGCCCTCCATCTTTCCATTTCTAAAACTTCTAGCTTGCCTCCAAAAGCTGTTCTCTGTTTCTTAGTGGTTCTGGGAATGTTGACCAAACAGAGTCTTCACAGAGTCAAGTGACTCTCTCTGTGTCCTCTTAGCAGACACTGGGACATAAGTGTTAGGCTACCTTCACCACCTAAGTCCAGCTCAGTAATTAGCTCCTCTCTATTTCAATCCAAGATTATTTTTTGCTCATGTGAAGGCATAGATCAGGCTGTGCACTAAGGAATCAATCACACAAATGAAAAATTTTAACAACCCACAAGCCTTGAAGGAGGTTCAGGGAGTCAGAGAAAGCCAGGAAGATACTCTGAAACTTCAGGAAGTGGACTCTGGGGACCCATATGCCCTGGCCTGGTGTACTGTCCTCTTCACCCTTCTCCTTGCACTGGGCACTGCCTGAAGGGACTCTGGAAATGGCCCATCAGGAGCACCTTAGCTGTTAATCTTTCCCATCTGCAGTGAGGGTAGCTCTCAGTACTGCTCAATTCAATTGCTTCACAGCCTGGAGAGGTCAATGCTCAAGTTCTTCATTAATTCTGGCTGTGTGGAAACTAAGTAGACTTTTCACGAAGGAAGATAGATGAGCAGCAAATAGAAATGAAAGGATGCCTGCACCACAATCACGTGATGGTGCCTCCAAAGTCTCCTACTGTGTCCAGACCTGAAATGACTGGGACTGCTCTCTGCTCCTCCCCCACTGAGCATGACTCCCCTGAGTCCTCCAGGTGCCCTGGCAGGGCTTCCAGTCCTGGCTTCATATCTCCCCCCATGCAGCTGCAGAGTCTTCCTTCATAGCTGTCCTCCTTGCAAGGCCTCTCACACACTGAATTTACTAAAATGATAGAACATCTCAGAGGCAGCTACTTCTTGTGGAGCCAAGCCCACAGTCCACCCTGCTGCCCAGGGCCCAGCACACCTGTGCTTCTCATCAGGCTTCTCAGAGCATAGAAGTCTGGTGGCACTTGCTGTCCCGTTGTTGTAAATTTCCATAGGAAATATATAAAATTTCTTTATGGAATTTTAAAGGAAATTTCCCTATGACATTTTTTTGACTTTTGATGCAAAAGTTTCCAAAGGAAGCCTAAAAATTGACCCACAGGGATGGGAAGTTAATACTTCAATTCTGCAGAGTATCTAGTTCTCACCAACTTAGAACTTACTTTCATCCAGTGATCCCATTGGGAAAATGAATACACAAGGCCCAGAGTGCAATGAAATATTAAATGTGGTCAATCTAGAATTTATTAACAAGTCTGAAATTCAACATTATAGTACAAACCATGACAAAACAATCAACAATAGATCTAAATAGATTTTCACAAAGAGAAATAGATGAATGGCCAATAGGCAAAGAAAAAGATGCTCAAAAATTTGAATCATCTTGTAAATGAAAAATAAAATTATAATGAAACATCACATTATTTTTCTGTAACCCTACAACTCCTATGATCAAAAAAGCATAATAAAATGTCAATTTACAACAATTAAATTGCTAAAATGATAAAGTCTAACATCAAATATTTTTAAGATATGAAACAAGTAAAACTCTCAAGGTTGCTGGTTGAACTATAAAATGTTAGAAACACTTTGAAAACCATCCTCTAAGTTTCTTCTGAATGAAATTCCAATTTCATATATAAAAAAGTTCTACACACACATATGAAATGATTCTTAGCTGCTTTATATTCTAACAGTCAACTGAGTAAAACAACCTATTGGCATGTCAACAGGAGAAAATAAAAGCACACCCTAGTATAGAAATGTGACCAACTACTCCTCAAGCCATAGCAATCACTCAAGTATTGAGCCACAGGACATGGATTAAAATTGCTTAGCTCTAATTCTAATACACTTGATGCTCCTTCGTGTGCTTTCTTCACTGTCTTCTAAGACATTGGCTTTCTCCTTGTTGGGATGCCAAGGAGTCTAGTCTTCATAGGTTCCAGGACTTTACAGTAGTATCGGTTTGACATTCCCTGCTCATGGATTGGGAGGCTAAATATAGTTAGATCAATTCTACCCAAATTGATCTACATACTCAATGCAGCACCAATCAAAATTCCAACAACCAAATTTGAAGATTTGGAAAAACTAGGTACTAAATTCATATAGAAGGAAAAGAGACCCTGAATAGCTAAAAGAATTCTAAAAAAGAAGTTAGAAGTGGAAGGATTAAATTCTCTGAATTTAAAACCTATTATAATGCCACAGTGGTTAAAATAGCATAGTACTGGCACAATGATAGAAATATTGACAAATGGAATCAAATCAAGAGTGCAGAAATAGACTACTAAATCTATGGTCAACTGATTTTTGACACCTAAATCCACTGAACTAGGTCAAAATAGTCTTTTCAATAAATGGACATGGGAGAAATGGATATCAATAGCCAATAGAATGAAAGAGAACCCCTACCTTGCACCCTGTACAAAAATTAACTCAAATTGGAACAAACACCCAAATATAAGAACTGGTATCACAAAAGTTCTGGAAGAAAATGTAGGGAAACATCTTCAAGACCTAATAATAGGAGGTACCTTCCTAAACTTTACAGCCAAAGCACAGAAACAAACAAAAATTAGATAAATGGCAACTCCTCAAAATCAAATGTTTCTGCACTTCAAAAGGCTTTGAAAAAACGTGAAGAAGGAGAAAAGTCAGTGGGAGAAAATATTTGAAAATCATACATTGGACAAATGTTTGATATCTTATATATATAAAGGAATCATACAACTCAGCAACAAGAGAACAAACAACTCAATTATAAAATGGGCTAAAGGTATGAATAGGCATTTTTCTGAAGATCTAATACAAATGGCTCAAAACACTTGAAACAATGCTCATTTTCATTGACTAAAGGGGAATGCAGATCAAGACTACAATGAGGAACCACAGAACAGTCTTTCATAGTGGCTGCACCATTATATATTCCCACCAGCAGTGCATAAGCATCTCAGTTTCTCCACATCCTCTCCAACATTTATAGTTTCCTGTTTGTTTAATAGCAACCATTCTTATAGGTGTGAGGTGGTATGTCAGTGTAGTCTTATCTACATTTCCCTTATAGCCAGTAAAAATGAACATCTCTTCAATTAGCAGAAAGAGTTCAAATAGAGTCTAGAAGCTCCTCTGGAGGTTACTCTTATGCAAACCTCAGTTAGACATTGCTACCTATCATAACCTGCCAAACTCCAACTAGGATTATGCCAGCCAAACCTAAAGAACACCTAGAGAAGCATATAAGATTTCATAAGTGTTCCATGCTCTAAATAACTTTGTCAAAACCTGTTACCTCAAGATGGGTCCATGGCCCAGATAAGACCAGAAACCTAGAGGGCCTAACCTCTCCAGAACATCAGGTAGTTCCATCTCCCTACCCCATATTACTGACAGACCCTTCCAATACTAAAAATTTAGAATGCCCATAGCTCAGACACTCCTAAAGAGGGGGATGGAAAGATCAAAGGTAATGGTGGAGTTATACAGTGAAGATAGGCTTTAACAAATGAATATGAATGCTGAATCATTGAATTGACATATCTCTTTCAGTCACCAGTATCTTAGAGCCACTAGAAGTAAAAACTTAAATTTGCAGAATTGTAGCCAATGTCAAACTCTGAATTATGTTCTACAACTAATTGTTGTTCTCTTCTTTGAAATTTATTGCTTTTCTGTATATATGTTATTTTTCACAAAAAGGAAGGAAAGAAGTCAATTGTGATGATTAAAAATATTTAAGCCTTCTAGCCTCCTATATTCTGGGTCAGCTAGAAGGAAAAATCTGAGACAATCTTATGGTAACCCATGACAAACAATGGGATCTGCCCTGTAACTACTTGTTGAAGAGCGCTTTGAAAACTATTGTTTGTTATTTCTTTTCTTTGCATATATGTTATGCTGTACAATAAAAAAAGTTAAAAAAAGACTACAATGAGATAATTACTTCACATCTATAAAATGCCTGCTATTAAGCAAATAGGAAACTATAAATTTTTGAGAAAATATAGAGAAACTGGGACACTTATGCAGTGCTGGGGGGAATGTATAATGGTGTAGCCACTATGGAAGACTGGTGGTTCCTTGGGAAACTAAATATCAAGTTGCCCTATGACCAACACTACTTGGTATATACCAAGAAGAGATGAAAGCAATGACACAAACAGACATTTGCACACTGATGTTAATATTAGTGTTATTCATAATTACCAAAAGATAGAAACAAATAAAATGCCCATCAACAGATGAGTGAATCAACAAAATGTAGTATATACATATGATGGAATATTATGCAGCAGTGAGAAAAATGACATCCTGAAGCACATTACAAGATGGATGAGCCTTGAGGATATAATGCTGAGTGAAATTAGCCAGACACAAAAGGATAGATACTGTATGATTCCACTTTTATGACCAGCATAAAGGTATAACCAAAGGCTTATAGTACAGAATATAGGGGACTTAGAGATGCAGAGAAACTAGAGATGGGTGAACCATTAGCTAATGAGGTTGAACTCCAAGGCAAGGGAATAGATAGGCGTGAAGGTGGTTCTCTAGTGGGTCTATAAGTAATATTACCATATTGAAGATGAACAAGATTGAAAGGGGTTTTGTAGACCTACATGTCCCATTGATTAACACTAGAAATAGGAATTAATTCTTGCAAAAATTGCTTCAAAGATGATTCTTGTACACAGAATGTTTAAGTCCAGGATATGGGTGGTGGGGTGGGAAATGCTATTGCATGCTATGTTCAAAATGAAACCATCAGCACTACCACAGCAACAGTAGACGTAAATAATAGGGCAAGGGACAAGAATAAAGAAGAGATTTAGGTTTCTCATTTGGTGTGGGCATGTTTATTGGTTATCATTATCCTGGGAACTATGAAAGTTTTTAAAATTGAGAGTGTTAATGGATTGTGGACTTTGGGCATTATCATGATTCCTGATGAATGCAGGTGGCTAAATGATGCACTGACTGAGAAGTAGATTGATGAACAATGGTGGATACATATGATTGATATATTGTGCTGCTACAAAAAGGAGTGAAGTCTTGAGGCATGCAATGATGTGAATGAACCTATGAAATATTTGGTGAGGCAAAATAAGACAGAAAGAAAAGAACAATCATGGTATGGTCTCCTTTTGAAAATTCTTATAAGAAAATAGGGGCCTAGGTTTTCAGCTCTTACAGAAGATACATTTAATCAGAGTGGCAATTATTATTTCTGGATTTTGAAAGGCTCACATATATATATATATATATAACATAAATATATATATATAACATAAATATATATATATAACATAAATATATAAATATATATATATATATATATATATATATATCCTGATAATTATAGATAAGAATGAAGATGAGATTACGCCGCGCCCCGCCCGCTAGTTACTTCGCAGCGCCGGTGGCCCTCAGGCCGGGCGGCGCGGGTCTGCTCAGGCTCGCTGCAGCCGAGGTCTGTGAGCAGCCGCCATGTCAATCTTCACCCCCACCAACCAGATCCGGCTAACCAATGTGGCGGTGGTTCGCATGAAGCGCGCCGGAAAGCGCTTCGAAATCGCCTGCTATAAAAACAAGGTCGTCGGGTGGCGGAGCGGCGTGGAAAAAGACCTTGACGAAGGTCTGCAGACCCACTCAGTATTTGTAAATGTTTCTAAAGGTCAGGTTGCAAAGAAGGAAGATCTCATCAGTGCATTTGGAACAGATGACCAAACTGAAATCTGTAAGCAGATTTTGACTAAAGGAGAGGTTCAAGTATCAGATAAAGAATGGCACACGCAGCTGGAGCAGATGTTTAGAGACATTGCAACAATTGTAGCAGACAAATGTGTGAATCCTGAAACAAAGAGACCATACACTGTTATTCTTATTGAGAGAGCCATGAAGGACATCCACTATTCAGTCAAAACCAACAAAAGTACAAAACAGCAGGCTTTGGAAGTGATAAAACAGTTAAAAGAGAAAATGAAGATAGAACGTGCTCACATGAGACTTCGGTTCATTCTTCCATTGAATGAAGGAAAGAAGCTGAAAGAAAAGCTCAAACCATTGATCAAGGTTATAGAAAGTGAAGACTACGATCAACAGTTAGAAATTGTATGTCTGATTGATCCAGGCTGCTTCAGAGAAATTGATGAGCTAATTAAAAAGGAAATAAAAGGCAAAGGTTCATTGGAAGTACTCAATTTGAAAGATGTGAAAGAAGGAGATGAGAAATTTGAATGACATTCATCAGTCTCTTCAGCTGTAAAACACAGAAATGTTTTCATTTCCCATGGTACTGTTTGCTTTCTGTGCCCTGCCAAATATTGTTCAAACTATTTGACATTTTCCATCTCTGGGTTAAATACGCACATAAAAAGACTTTCCTACATAGTATAATAATTTGGGATTAATTTTGTTTTACTTATAAATTGAGTGTTAAGAAGCTAAAATGAAAAATCCAAGATACACAATCCGCACTGGCATTATGCTGCTGTCTCATGCCTTTATAACTTTCCAAGGTGAAAGTTATTTGAGGCAACTCTTATGGATATATAAAGTCAACAAGATTTGCACATTACTATAAGTAATATTTGAGGGATATGTCTGTGTGACAAGAAGGGAGCATTTGCTGGAAAAGAAACCATAATGTATTTCTGCTTAATGAAATTTTTGTATAGGGTTAACTGTATCGTGGCCTAATAGAAAGTTGGAATGAAGACTTCCTAATTAATTGAAAAGTAGATACAGGATGCCTGTCCAGGACTTAAATAATTTTCATTGAACATGCTACTATGATTTAGATTATTCTTGGTAAAAATAGTCACTTATTCTAATTCTTAAAATTTATAATATATATTAAAATAGCTAGAGTTATATATAATCAATAAAACCACTCTTATTTTTGTTCAACAAGGCTTGTATTTCTAGAAAGCTTCATAATAATCCCCTTTCTTTTCTGTCTTGTCTGTTGTAGGATTGGAGAGTTGTTAGGATTAAATAAATCAGCAGTAGGCAGAGTGCTTAGAACAGGGCCTGTTAGATAAATACCTGATAAATCTCAGCTAATAGTTGGGATATCATTGAATTGAACTATTTTTAGCATTTGAACACTCAAATGAACAAGATGCAATTTTTAAAAAATATACTTATCCTCAAAAATATATTCTAGAAGATAAATTCTTATTTCACTCAAAATAAATATACAGTTGTAAAAAAAAAAAAAAGAATGAAGATGATCAGGTTAGGGTTAAAGTATTTCAGAACACAGAGGTAAGGAAGATATTGTCTATATTTGAGGAACACATATACTCTTTGAGTCCAAAGAAAGAAAGCTTACTTGGTCTGGAACTTAAATTTTCTGTAGCACATAATCTAACTCAACCTATTTCTATAGCTCATTTGAACAATTGAAGCACAGGGAGCCCAGAAAAAGAAAGATGTCCATTAATCCTGTATAGCTTAATGTAATACCTGAATACATCATAAAGTATAATGAGCAGATAATCAAAAAGGATGGGAGAAAAAATATGGAACTAATAACTAACATCAGCGAATCCCCTGATACTGTGTCAAACTTTAGGGACACCCAAATCAATAGGCCAAGCCCTTGATATTGAGGCTTACTCTAGTTAAGCAAAAATAGGTAGTGGCAAAGCTAAGTCCACCTACAGGTGTACCCAAAAGAAACTTCTAGAGGACCTGTTTTGCTGCTCAAATGTGGCCTCACTCTCTCTAAGCCCAATACTGCAAGTGAAATCATCACCTTCTCCTCTATGTGAGACATGACATCCAGGGGTGAAAATATTCCTGGCAGCATGGGAGATGACTCCCATGGATGAGTCTGACCCTGGCACTGTGGAAACAACAATTCCATCCTGGCCAAAAGGGGGAAAAGAAGTGTAACTAATAAAGTATCACTATCAGAGAGAGATTAAATAGAATCCAAAGGCTACTCTGGAGGTTCCTCTAATGTAGGTTTGAGTTAGACATTGCCAGACCCCAACTAGGGCCATTCCAGCCAATCCTAAAGAACACCTAGGACAATATATAAGATGTCACATGGGTTCCACGCTGTAGAGTAACCTTCCAGAAACTTAAAACTTCCAGATGTGTCCCGGTTCCAGGTAAGTCTGGAAACCTAGAGGGCACAGCCTCTGCAGAAAATCAGATAGTTCCATTTTCCTATCCTATATTAGTGACAGACCCTCCCAACATGAAAAAGTTAGAATGGCCATAGCCCAAATACCCCTAAAGAGAGGAAGAGAAAGATTAAAGGTGATGATGGAGGTATGCAGAGAATATAGGATTTAACAAATGAATATAATTGCTGAATCATTAAATTGATATTTCTTTTAGTTTCCAGTGTCTTAAAGCAGCTAGAAGTAAAAACCTAAATTTGTTGAATTGTAACCCATACCAAACTCTGAAATATGTTCTAAAACTAGTTGTAGTGTTTTGTTTTGAAATTTATCACTTTTTTGTATGTATGTTATTTTTCACATACAAAAAAGTCTATTGTGATTATTTGCAAGGGGAACAGCTTCCCTGGGGTACTTGGTGCTGGCTGGGGGCTCCCAAGCCTGTGATGCTTGGAACTTCTTGGCCCACATGTATCCCAGCTCAGTTTTCCGGCTCCAAGTAGGGCAGCACAGCCTCCCTGAGTATCTTGGGGTTTCAGCCTGGGGATGAATCTTTGTATTACTGCTCAACAGATCCAGAAACCTCTTTTGCCTCTACCTGACCTCTCCTTCCCTCTGCCTGGAACCAAGACCAGCTAAGGAGACATTGGCTATTTGTCCCCAGAGTCTGAGCTCAAACCCTGCCTTGTATCCTAGAGTGAAGATGACAACCCATCTCCATCTTGTCTTCTTCTCCCCTGAGGGTCTGAGACCTTCCCAGGCTCTATGCTGAGATTGAAGCCCAGAAAAATTTCAAGTGAGCCACTGCCCTGACAGAATCTTAGTCTTGCATCTTCCTCCCTCCAGGGCCTGTGGTCAGGGTCCAGAGTCCCTGAGCAGGTGAGAGAGGGGACAGACAGGCTGAAAACAGCCACACCCAGCTCAGGGGACAGCAGTGACCAGAGGCTGCACACGCCCCTGGCACAGCAGCCTCAGGACTCATCCAGGGCTCCAGACCTGAGGAGAAAGGAGCCCAAGCCATACCCAAAACTCTCCCTTCTCAGCCTGCTAGGCATTTAGGGACCTCCAGTGTTGAGTATCAGGGGTCCTTTTGGATTCAGACACAGCAGAGGGACCTCTTCTGGGGACAGGGCCTTGAGGGGGGGAAGCCTCCCTGCTATCTCTTCTTCATGAAGATACTAAATGTTTATATATATCTATATATATATATCAGCATGATACCTACATATACTGTGGAAAATAGCCTCAAAAATATTCATATAGAACCTAGACAAGTTTTAAACTCAATAAAAATATATAAATATTATTAATTAAAAATGGAAGCAGAGCATATTCACTTCATATGTTCTCTCTGCCTCATCTGCATTCCCAAGACCATTGTGTGAAGTCAGTGAATGTATCATGTCAGAGCCCTTTTGAAGTCTCCCCAGACTTGACTCCGTGAGCAGCAAGAGGTTGCCGGAGAAGTTTACTTATACAGTGATTGCTTCCTGAATCATCAACACTCATTCTCCACTCTTTAGGTTTCCTGGGGAACCTAAATAATAGTCTTTCCATTTACAGGTGGCCATAGGTGCTTGAAGGTCATGCTGTGTTTTAGAATCATGCTCCTCAATAGTGGTCATGGAAAATGCAGTGTCAGCCTCACTCAGCAGCCTGTAAGAACCTTGATTAAGACAGGCCTAGACTTCCTGGAAGATGGCGGCTTAGTAAGACGCGCGGATCTTAGTTTCTTCTCCAGGACACCTACTAGGGGAGTAGAAACGATACAGAAAGCGCCCAAAGCCACAACAGAGATAAAAAAGACAGCGTACCCCATCCTGGAACGGCTGGCTGGCTGAGAGAAGCAGCTCGGGTGAGATCGCCGAGGCACGCGGGCCTTACCGGGCGGGGTGGCAAGCGGCCGGAGTTACTCCCTTCCCCCTTCCCGGGCCGGCTGGGAGAATTGGAGAGGTGGTCCCCTGAAACCAAGGCGACTGGCGCCCACACCACGCGCAGCCCCCGGACCAACTGAGAGAATTGGATCGGAAACCCCCAGGCCGCGGAGAACGGTGACCCCGTGACTCCCGGGGAACGTGCACTCTCTCGGGCGGGCCGCTGCCGCTGGCGCCCTCCCGCCACGCTTGTTGCCCAGGGCCGACTAGGAAATTCGGACGGGCTCTTTCCCTGGCTGCGGCGACCAGCAACCCTCCCTGCGTTCGGACCCCAGGCCGGCTCAAGCCGCTTCGGCTAGCGAACCCCCAGGACGGCGAGAGTTTTCCAAAGTTTAAGGTCCCACAGCACCTTTTACTGGTGGGACCCGCAGACAAACGTGTGCCACGAGCGCCACCTACTGGGCAGGATAAGAAAAACAGAACCCAGAGATTTCACAGAAAAATATTACAACCTTGCTGGGTCCAACACCAAGAGAAATCTGAATAAATGCCCAGACGCCAGCAGCAGAAGATAACTGTCCACGCTCAAAAGATTGAGAATATGGCTCAGTCAAAGGAACAAACCAATAGCTCAAATGAGACACAAGAGCTGAGACAACTAATGCTGAATATACGAACAGAAATGGAAAACCTCTTCAAAAATGAAATCGATAAATTGAGGGAGGACATGAAGAGGACATGGGCTGAACATAAAGAAGAAATAGAAAAACTGAAAAAACAAATCGCAGAACTTATGGAAGTGAAGGATAAAGTAGCAAGCATAGAAAAAATAATGGATAGCTACAATGATAGATTTAAAGAGACAGAAGATAGAATTAGTGATTTGGAGGATGGAACATCTGAATTCCAAAAAGAAACAGAAACTATAGGGAAAAGAATGGAAAAATTTGAACAGGGTATCAGGGAACTCAAGGACAATATGAACCGCACAAATATACGTGTTGTGGGTGTCCCAGAAGGAGAAGAGAAGGGAAAAGGAGGAGAAAAACTAATGGAAGAAATTATCACTGAAAATTTCCCAACTCTTATGAAAGACCTAAAATTACAGATCCAAGAAGTGCAGCGCACCCCAAAGAGATTAGACCCAAATAGGCGTTCTCCAAGACACTTACTAGTTAGAATGTCAGAGGTCAAAGAGAAAGAGAAGATCTTGAAAGCAGCAAGAGAAAAACAATCCATTACATACAAGGGAAACCCAATAAGACTTTGTGTAGATTTCTCAGCAGAAACCATGGAAGCTAGAAGACAGTGGGATGATATATTTAAAATACTAAAAGAGAAAAACTGCCAACCAAGACTCCTATATCCAGAAAAATTATCCTTCAAAAATGAGGGAGAAATTAAAACATTCTCAGACAAAAAGTCACTGAAAGAATTTGTGACCAAGAGACCAGCTCTGCAAGAAATACTAAAGGGAGCACTAGAGTCAGATACAAAAAGACAGAAGAGAGAGATATGGAAAAGAGTGTAGAAAGAAGGAAAATCAGATATG
>NW_027518302.1:0-66798 GCF_023851605.1 Tamandua tetradactyla
AATTTGCTTTTTTCATCATCAAAAGACAGGCATATTGAAGAAGAACCTCCAATGAAACAAAGACAGGAGAATAAATGAAAGTGCAGCACTGAGAGGCATAGTAATCAACATTGTCAGTCAATCTGGACTTATTAGTTGAATGAATTCTCAAGTGTCTTTATTAAGAAAAATGAGTGTCTTTTAATTCAGTATGTAAAATGAAGTAATGCTCAAAATCCTCTGACAACTCTCACTTTTAGCTCTATCATTATTATGTATGTTGATTTCAGAATAAGGGAAATTTTCACTGTAGGCAATATTCAAATGCAAACCTATATGATAAATACCTCTCTTTCATTGGCATGGCAGAGTCCATATTTAGTATAATTTTTTCTTGACCTCTGACCCATGTATTACATACTCTTGGTGAGCAAATGCACTAACATAACAAAAAATAAAGTCAGGTGAAATTAGTCAGGTTAGAGGAGGAAAGGCAGACTCTTAATATAATGAAAAGGCTATCGGCTTTCCTGTCAGCGTAGCCAGGATTTCTCTATAATATTGAGCTGGTTGTTTAACCGTTGGCTTAAGTTTACTGACCAGAAAATGGAGATAATGTTTTATATTTCCTTGGATAGATAATGTGAAGATTTAGATGGCATTCATGCACCACAGCTGATATATTGCTTTTCTGCATGTTCACACAATTTACTTTCACTTTAAGAACACTTGGGAATAATGAAATAATGATGTTCGAAAAATCAAATAAAAATATAGAGCTTTTTTATTGTGTCTATGAACTATTTTAACTCATCATTCTAACTTTTTGAATCTTTGGAAATTCAGTACCACTTTTTACACAGGCCTAAGAGGATAATGTACCAAACATCGAATCTCAGGATTCAAGAACAAAGGTTTGTACTATAGCAGAAGCTCAAATAAATCATTGATTCAAATAGATGAATGAATAAATGAATATGAAGAAGCAAAGGGGTCTTATGAATTATTATGAACATCTCACTTCAATCCAAATGGAAAGAATTCTTTGTACAGAATCATACCAGTTTAAGAATCTCCATTTCAATAGCCAAGACAAATAAAAGTGAATAATATGAAACAAAACAAATTTTAACCTTTAACCTGCTCCAGTGTAAGTAAAGCCATACCTTAACATCTCTACAAATTGATAATAATTTTAGAAATGAGAATAGAAGACTCAATTAGGGAAAATGAACTAATCTAATGAAATCTTACTTTATCTAGAACTCAAAACACTAAAAGAACAGCGTTGTTTGCATACCAGGTTCAAATGGAAGGTAGGATGACTTATAACGTGTTAATCTTTGAAGGAAATATATACACTGTCAAGTTTATGAGGGTGCTAGAAATCATTTTTATTTAATGGTTATACAATTTGACATTAAAATATCATTATTCACTTTATAAAGAAAATTCTACAGAGAAAAATCTTAGCTTTGAATATAATGGCTCAGCTTCACTACCATGTCACAACCAGCCTGAGGCAACAGCTGCATAACTTTTGGTGGATGCCCAGAATTGCCCACAGTGATTTTCTCTGAGTTCTGCTTCCCTGCCTCCAACTTTCAGCATATTATTCCCAAACTCTCAGTGAAATCCTGAGTGTAAGAGATGGCAGTTAATGCAGTCTTGCTCTGTAGCTATCAGTACTTGGGATTATAACACATTTAGCTAGACCACATTTTACCAAGAAATGTTAAAGTTTTGGCCAGTTTCTTCCCACCACATTCCATGACAAATTGTCTATCTCCTGCTGCTTCACTAGAGATAAAAGTAGTCATGTCTAGTCTAGTCTTTATTTCTAGAAGCTGTTTTCATAGTCTGCATTTTAGTTGATTTTGATTTCTTTTTGGTCCCCAGCTTTATGATATATTCAAGAAAACTGTTATGCTGTAGCTTTTCTAGCTCATCCTCTGTGGTATGGCAGCAGTGATGGCTTCTTTGCACCTTTCTACATCCTAACCAGAAACAGAGGCTTTATCTTCACTTTTGAAGATTATTTCACTGAAAATAGAATCAAGTGTAACTGGATATTTTCCTTCAACTTTAACAATGTTGACTTCTAGCCCCCATCGTTTCTTTAGACAAATCATCTGTCAGTATTATTTTTGCTCTCCTGAAAGTAATGTCTTTCTTCTTCTCATTGTTTACATGGTTTTCTCTTTTTCCTTGTTTGTTGGCAGTTTTGTTATGATGTGCCCAAGAATGATTTTCTTTTTTTGTTCATGCTGTACATGCTTTATAGATCATCTTGAACCTGTCGGTTCACGTTTTTCAACAGTATGGGACAATTTTCAGACACATAAATTATCAAATAATGCTTCTGCATCATTTCTTCTCTCTGTTTCTTCCACAATTCTTAGCACAATGAGATAAAAATGTGTATCTTAAAAAAAGTGTATCTTTTCATTACATCCCACAAATATCAACTTGTTTTATGCATTTTTATTTTTCCCTGATTTTCAAATTTAACATTTGTATTGACATACTTTTCATTATACCATTCCAGTCTTCTTTTGTATGTGGTTTGCTGTAAAAGCTTTCTATTCTTTTCTTAGTTTTAGTTATCACATTGTTAATTTGTAGAATTTCCATTTGATTTATATTTTCAATTCAATTTCTCTAGTATATTCTCCATTTTTCATCTTTGTCCATTTATGTCTCTAGCTAGTTAAAATATATTAATCATAGTATTCTAAAGCATGTGTCTTCTAACTTCATTATCATGATTAACTTTGGGCTGTTTCTATTGTCATATGGTCATATACTGTTGTCTCTTTGCTGTCCCAATACACATGTATTGAGAAGAAAAGTGTAATCTTCTTAAAATGTTATCTTCCCCCAGGAAGTGTCCCCCCTGTCCTCTTGCAAGCAGGCAGAGTAGAGTTCACCTCCTTAATTCCATCTAGGACTAAAATAAATCAAACCTTGGTTGTTGTTTTGAAAAACCTTCCTCTGCTTTGGATTTGCCCAAGACTTTGTTCTAAGGCTTCCATAGTTATTTTTAATTCTCCCATTTGAAATTTATGACAGCATTCTTGGGTTAGTCTGGGTTCTTTCATTACAGGTAACAAATAACTCTGATCAGCTTAAAAAAATATGGGGTTCTTTGGAGGCAGGTGAAGGACCAGGCTTCCAAAAAGAAAGTGAAATAGGTTATCATTTTGCAGATGAATTTAACAACTATTAAACATCTGAACCAGGTGCCTGGACACAAATAAAATGAAATACAATTCCAAATCTTTCTCATCTGTGATTCACTTCATATGAGTTATCAAGTCTCATTAAAAAAATTATTAGTTAGAGACTGTTATCAATAAATTTGGAAGGAGAACGCAGAATCTTTGAGGACTTACATGGAGAACATGTGAATTTTTTAAACTATTGAAATTTAGATGGTCTGCTATCCATGACCTGCTCCCTTCAGTCAATTATTGATTTTTATTTATACTCAATTTTATTTCTCCTTCAGACTCCGGTCAAGAAAAATTTCCTTAAAGTAAACAAAGGGGAAAAGCAAAATATTAATATTTCCTGTTAACTCACTATGCAAATGTTATTGTGCACAAAGAACAATTTTGTACCTAGACTTTAAACTGGGAAAATGAAATACCTGTTTTCTGAAGCCTATAAAGGTGCTCATCCTTATTTCCAGAATGGTGAGCTACATTTAGTACTTCTAGAAAGCTCACTAAAATTCAGAATTTTATGTTTAGATCTATTTGAAGAGATTTATCTGAAAAATAAGATATATTGAATTCAAAAGATGTGTGGTGCTTTATTTGATACATTTAAATTAACCTACCAGAATATGATAATGGTATATGTAGTAGTAGTATTTAGAAATGTAAAGACCTTTTATCTTTTTAAAGTATTGATCATGAAATGTTATTGCTGTAGGGGATATCAGAGATCAAACAATCCTAACATATATATATATATATATATATTTAACATGGGCAGGCTCCAGGAACCAAACCTGGGTGTCCATGGCATGGAGTTAAGAATTCTACCACTGAGCCACCCTCTAACATATAATTTTACATTAATTATTCTATTCTGCATAAAATGCTGAGTCAATGTGAATTGTGCATGGAATTGAGTCATTTTTCGTTTTACACATTCTGAGATTTGGGTTCTTAGGTCACGGTACATGATCTATTTGTTTAATCAGATCATTTTCCCATTTAGTGAAAGAAATAATAAACTTATTCTTTAATGGACTTAATATGTGAATTTTATTTTTATGTGGCCATAGAGGTCCATAGAGAATGCATTAGAGCATTATCATTAGAAATTAGTGTATAAGTAGTAGTATTCATTTAGATATTCATGCCAGTGTTGCTGATAATATTGCCTGATATTATGGCAAACAAAATTCAAGTAAAACACCTAATAACCTGAACTTTTACATGGTAGTAGAATGTTATTAAGCACTTTGAGTGACAACACTGAATTAACAGTATGCCATTATCAGCAATGTTGATAAAACTCTTATAGAAGTTTTCTGCTGACAGAGTCATTAGAGTTCATTATTAGAATAACAGCAGTTATAATACAAAGGATCAGTTACTTGGCCAAGTTCACACAGATAGTGAGAAAGAGAAAGGATTTCTCATTTCTAAGAACGTGAATATTTTTCCTCACAAATTTATTGATTTTCCCCCAGGAAGGATGCTTTTTTAGCAAGAAATATTCACATCATTTCCTTATATTACTGGTGTGTTCAAAGGTTCATTATCCCTGTCTTTAAAGAGTTTTCAGTTTGGTTCACATATGAATGTGCAATGCATTAAATGATTACAGATAAGGGTGCACGGGTGGTTCAGTGGTAGAATGCTCGCCTTCCATGCAGGAGACCCAGGTTCAATTCCTGGACCATGCACCCCCCCCCCCCCAAAAAATGATTACAGGTAAAATGTTTGCAAGTGAAAATAACACAGTAAAAAGTGATGATGTAAAAATTGCCATCATGCAGGATTAATCAGGTACTTTATGGAGAAGGAGAATTTTAAGTTTTGAAGAAGAGGATGATGAAGATGAAGGAGTGGATATGTTAGAAAAAGTGCCACAGTTGAAAATACAAAGGGATGAATGACGAATGCTACTTAAAAGATAGTAAAATCATTTCAGGAATAAGGATAGAGAAGTGTTGAAGCAATTAACGGAGTATCTGAAAGCTGTTCAAGAGGGCTTGCATTGGATGGAACGGAAAATACTAAGTCAAATCACTATAGTTTCTTGAGAGGACTGTTGTGCAATGAAAGGAGATGTGAGATAGAGTATGTCAGCCCTAATGGATAGTATTAAATACATATACACATCATTTGTGTAGCAAATATCAGTTCTTACATAGTTTTCTTGTTATCTTTTATGACCTCCAGTTTGTGGCATTGAGTGCTACTTGTCCCCTCAAAATTATTTTCCTTTTATTCCCTTTCATAATGGAATCCTCAAAGATGTATTCCTTAGTGTCTTTTGCATGTAGCTATGTCCATGTGCTCACTTTGAGTCAGTGGTTTATGCATGGACGTTGAATGTGCAAATTGTACATCATCACTTTAAATACAAAGCCCTGATTTTGGATTTCTCTTGTGGCCTGGAATATGGATATGAATAAGTCCACACCAAACACCTGGAGGCAACAGAGCAAATAAAAGGATCTTGGATCCTTACGTGTTTTTATGGTGCTAGTTACTCCACTAACCCTGATCAATTCACCTCTCCATGGTTTAGAGTGAGGTGAATGCCCTTGTCATTCAAGCCATTGAATCTGGGCTCTCTTGTTGCAGCACTGTAAACTGAGTGCACACTAATGCAGAAACTGGTACCTGGAAATGGAGTTTTACAGCAACAAATTTTAAACATGTGGCATTGCATTGGTGTTTGGAGAGCAGGCAGAAGAAAAGATATACCATAGGCAGGTAAAAATTTGTGTCATTTCTCTTAGGGAAAAACATCTGTTGAACTATTATCGGTGGTCATTTGGATCACACTAAACTTTTATACCCATATGGAAAGAGGCTGGAAGAACACAGAATTCTGACAGTTTTCGTTATTCTTTTGCAATGTTTTATAAGACAGAGATAAGTTCATTTAAAAAATGCCTGTTTATAAGCAGAAGTGAAAGTGAGATTCAGCCTATCACCTATAAACTAAATTACTGAGAAGCAAGAAACTCAGAGAGCAGGAAAAAATCACTGTTTGTGACCTAAGTAGCAGGACATAAGGTTGGCACTCAGGGTCTTTCTTTGGTCAAACAGGTCCACCCAGATTAAAAAATATTTATGCTGTTACCCTCCCAACAAATCTGTTTCTACATTTGGTATCCACTTCTGAATTGAGACAGGTATGGAAAGCTTGCGGGTGCTGATAATGGTTGCCCAATTTAATGGAATTCAATTCATTGAAAACAAAACAAAACAAATGAACAAAAAAAATGAATGCAAAAAGTAGATAAAGCAAGGAGGAAATTCATATGAGCATTGAGCACCCATGATCTGCAAAGACAATGGGAAACTCCGGCTCAGTTTTGGCTAAAAACCTTTAACCAGAGAGCAGCACTAGAGAACAAATACAGAGTTTCTCTTTGCTTTTTGGCTCTGAAAATCATATTATGTCTTTAAAACTTATAAAATAAAAAAAATGTTCTAGAAACCATCTTCACAGAACCATATGAGGTGTTTGTTAAAATGTACAATATTGGGTCTCACCCCATACTTAATAAATCAGAGCTTTGCTGGTGGACTGCTAGAACATTTTCAAAACCATCAACTGAGTTATCTTCATGCACACAAAAACTTGAGAATAACTTCTCTCCTATATTAAATATGAATTAGTATTGAATGTGGAAATATCTGTTTTATTTATAAAATGTGATTTATGTTATTTATAATCACAATATCAAAGATAAGCAGAAATTAAATGAATACATTTAATGATGAAATTAAAAATAAAAACAATAGTTATTTTTAAATAACTTACTTATATAGACTTATGACTATAAAACAAGAGGCTGTCAAACAAGTTCGGCTGTATCTATTTTCTTAGTAGATAACAAAACCATTTTCAATTTTGTCTTGTTATTGTTTTCAGAAATGAAAGGTTGTATCTTTTTTACTTAAACATAATACTTTAGCAAAACAACTAAAACTTCTGAAACTTCCAATGAGGAGGTGTCAAAAGTATATATACTTTGTACAACCTTTCCTTATTGAAAACAGAAATTTATTCATCAAATCAATGGGAAGAGATGTGACAGAGTTATGAATTTGCCTTCCAGAAAAGCTTCTGAACTTTTTCATTAAGCCTTAAATAATGGTGTGCCTGAATGAAGCTGCATCTGAGCTATAGTTTTTTTTTTGTTTGTTTTTTATATATATTTTTTGTATTTTTTATTTTTATTTTTTCTCTATATTATCATTTTATTTCTTTTTCTGTTGTCTTGCTATTTCTTTTTCTAAATCGATGCACATGTACTAAGAAATGATGATCATACATCTGTGTGATGATATTAAGAATTACTGATTGCATATGTAGAATGGAAGATTTCTAAATGTTGTGTTAGTTAATTTTTTTAATTAATAAAAAAATGAAAAAAAATAATGGTGTGAAAATTAGCCACTATGACCTCAATAAAAGTTAAATTAGGAATCTTTTTGTTAAATGCAGAGTCATCTTTCGGTTCAAAAATTATTTTATACCAAGAAGGAGTTAAGTTACCAAAGAACATGAAAACAAAATATATATTTGAAGAGTTGATATTAGGCATAGTAAACACAGAAATAATCTTTTCTGTTAGCACTCTATAAATCTTTCATGATAATTTCTGCCTGAGCTAATTTTTAATTGCATTAATATGCCCTTGTGCAATATGTTTATTAATCTACATAGTGAGCTCACTTATAAAATCAAATGTAATATTGAGATCAAACTGTAACTTTTTACAAAGAAGACTATCATATTGCAATTAAATATTAAAATGTCATTCAGATCATTTCCTTTGTGAAAATAACATATGGTAGCTATATCATATATTTAATGTATTTACCAAGATAATGGTCATGTATTTAGATCAATTCTGCATCCTCAGCTTTAGTCTAATTGCCAAGTTCATCCTACAGGTCATTTAAAAAAGATCATTTCAATGTTAAGATAGTTCTAATTTTAACCAAAATAAATAAAACATTGAACACATTAGTGTTTTAAATAACAGCTGGAAATTCATCTAAATCACCACATAATTTGAGTATGTATTTATATTTATCTGATATACAAAAATTTATTTTACACATTTTGACTGTGTAATATAAATATATATATACAAAGAAAAGAAAGAAAAAACAATAATTTTTGAAGTATATTAAATAAGTAGTTACAGGACAGATTTCAGAATTCATTATGGATTACTAGTCCACTATTTCATATTTTTCCTTCTAGTTGCTCCAAAACACTGTAGGCTAGAGGGAATATTAATGTAGTGATTCAGAAGCAATACTCATTTAGTAAATCCTGTTTTGTCTGTTATGCCTACTCCTTCTACTTTAATTCTTCTCCTAATCTATAGGGATCTTTAGGCAATGCGTGTTCTGATGTTTTCATGTTGAGAAAGGATATTGACACTAAAGCATAGGGTGATGTCATTAATTGATAAACTTGAAAGGACTGGTCTCTCTGAGTTTCAAGATTTTTCTGTCCTAGCAACCTCTGGAAATTATAGGTCCCAGGAAAGCAAACTTAGTACATGAAACTTTTATACAGACTCAGTTTGAGCACTAGATGTACTTAACAGTTAATGGGAGTGTTAATGGTTAGGGTTTAGCAAACTATTACAATTAGCACTGTCTGACTGAAGCTGGCATAAAAGTAGCCCCCAGAATAGCCTCTCAACTCTGTATGAACTCTCTTAGTGATTGATATCTTATTTTATTACATATCTTTCCCCCTTTTGGTCAGGAAGGCATTGTTGGTCCATGGGTACCAAGGCCAGACTCATTCCCAGAAGTCATACCCCAAGCTGTCAGGAAAATTTCACCCCTCAATATTGTGCCCCATGTAAGGGTAAGAATAATGCTTTTTCTTGCAGAATTGGGCTTAGAGAGAAAGTGACCACATCTGAGTAATAAAAGAGGAGTTCTGGAAGTAAGTCTTAGGTCTCATTATAGGTAGTCTTAGATTTTCCACTACAGAAATAAGTTTCATAAGGGCAAGCCTCAAAATCAAAGGCTTGGCCTATTTTCGTGGAGGTCCCCAATGGTTGAAAGGGCACCTGGGGATTCCCAGATGAGAAAGTTTAATAGTCCCACATATAGTTTTCCCTTTGGACCCTCAAGGGACATTACCAATACTTTTTAATTATCAGCCCACCATAGTCTGAGATGTAGCCTATTATGTTAAGTTATACAGAATTACAAGGCCTAGTTCCTGTTATGGACTCCAGGAGTTTGAGTTGTTTAAATGAACTATCCAGACAGGTGGATTCAGATAGTGTGTTGCAGAAAATTTAGGTTCTAGACATAATAAACCTCTCTGCCTTTGGTCTCATACAGTAGGTGAAGGCTTAGAGTACATACACTATCATCTTCTACCCTGTATTCTGATTTACCTTAGTCCTAGCCAGATTGGCTCTGTTTTTATCTCTAATTAAGGTCTGATATATTTTTTGGTTATTTTAACCATTATTGAATGCAGCTATACCAACTTTCAGGGTTCCAGCAATCCATTTCTGGGTCTTAGGTGTCATAGAATAACTCAAAGTTCCAGGGAAATACCAGCTGACACACATAGCTCAATGTCTCAGAGTCTAGAAATACGCTTACAAATTCAGACTAAATGTGGCTGTTACGAGGGCTTACAGTCTAGGCTCCAATTTTGTTCTGAGTATTTTCTGAAAGAGACCTTAGCGTATTTGCTATTTTGTTTCTGGATTATTTTGCACAACACATTATCTCCAAGGTTTATTCAGTTCATTACATGCCTCTCAACATCCTGCCGTTTTGCAACCACACTATGTTCCATCATATAAATGTATCAAAGTTCGCCACTCTGCTTCTCAGTCATTGTACCTTTCCGCTCCCTCCGTCTATTGGACATCATGGATAGTGTTCAAAATAAACAAACCACGTCTTACAATATCCTTATATGGTTGTGCAATAAGTAGCACTTTGAATTTTAGACAGTTTTCATTGGTCCTTAATAACAAAGAACAAATAGGCACAGCATAACCAAATATCAAATCAAAACTGCCCCTTATCACTTGTCCCTCTCCTCCAATTAATTATATCTGGTAGTGCTGTGGTACTATTGATGATTTCCTATTAACTATTGGCCATAACATACATTTTTAGTTTTCCCCCTATACCTTTCTACTATTGACTCTTTGACCAATGTCAAACCTTTGAAATAGCTCATGCAAGAACTTATTTATAACTGTAGATTTAATCAGTGGAATTCATGAAACAGTACATCCCCTTTCATTCATATTCACCCTCAATACAGTAATGTTACTTATAACCCCAGTAATTAGTTACCATCTCTTCTATCTGTTCCCTTGCATTTAAATTCAACCTCATTGGATAACCTTTTCTCCATCTCCAGCTTTTTTGTAGAATATAGGTCTGCTATATTCTACAGTGTAACCTCTGAGATTACCTTTATGAGAGTCATAACAGCAAAATGATACAGTATCTATTCTTTTGTGTCTGGCTGATTTCAGTCAGCATTATGCCCTCAAGGTTCAGCAACGCTGTCACATGCTTCAGGACTTCATTTTGTCTTACTGCTGCATAATATTCCATCATATGAATATACCACATTTTGTTTATCCACTCGTCTGTTGATGGGCACTTGGATTGCTTCCATCTTTTGGCAATTGTGAATCACCACATCTTTTTTCCTCCATTTTATGGAAAGGCTTGAACAGGATTGGCATTAGTTCTTTTTGGAGTGTTTAATAAAACTCCCCTGTGAAGCCATCAGCCCTGGGCTTTTCTTTGTAGAAAGATTTTTGATGACTGATTGAATACTTCTGATTGGTTTGTTGAGGTATTCTATTTCTTCCTGAGTCAGTGTAGTTTGTCCGTGTGTCTTCAGGAATTTGTCCATTTCATCTAAGTTGTCTAGTTTGTTGGCATATAGTTGTTTATAGCATTCTCTTATGATTTCTTTTATTTCTTCAGGGTCTGTGGCGACACACCCCTTCTCATTTCTGATCCTGTTTATTTGCATCCTCTCTCTTTTTTCCTTGTTAGTCTTGCTCATGGCCCATAATTTTATTGATTTTCTCAAAGAACCAACTTTTGGTTTTATTGATTCTTTCTATTGTTCTTTTGTTCTCCCATTCATTTATCTCTGCTTTAATCTTTGTTATTTCTCTTCTTCTTTTTGCTTTGGGGTTAGTTTGCTGTTCTTTCTCAAGTTCCTCCAGGTGTGCTGTTAAGTCCTCAATTTTAGCTCTTTCTTCTTTTTTAATATAGGCATTTAGGCAGTAAATTTCCCTCTCAGCACAGCCTTTGCTATATCCCATGAGTTCTGATAAGTTGTATTTTCATTTTCATTCATCTCCAGATAGCTACTGATTTCTCTAGCAATTTCTTCCTTGACCCATTGGTTGTTTAAGAGTGTGTTATTTAATCTCCATATATTTGTGAACGTTCTCATTCTTTGGTGGTTATTGAGATCCAGCTTCATCCCACTGTGATCAGAAAAAGTGCTTTGAATAATTTCAATGTTTTTAAATTTATAAAGATCTGTTTTCTGCCCCAGCATATGATCTATCAAGTTATTTAACTTCTCTATTTCCTTGTTGATCTCCCTCTGGTTGGTCCATCTATAGAGGAGGGTGGTGTATTGAAGTCTCCTACTATTATTGTTGAAACATCTATCGCACCCTTCAGTTTTGCCAATGTCTCTCTCATGTACTTTGGAGCTCCTTGATTGGGAGCATAAACATTTATGGTTGCTATATCTTCTTGGTGAATTGACCCTTTAATTAGTATCCTTCTTTGTCTCTTATGATGACTTTACATCCTGCTTTCTTTTGGTTACAACCTGCATGGAAAATCCTTTTCTATCCTTTCATTTTCAATCTAATCATATCCTTGTGTCTAAGATGAATCTCTTATAAGCAGCATATAGCTAGAGTCTGTTTCTTAATCCATTCTGCCAATCTGTATCTTTTAATTGGTAAATTTAGTGCATTAACATTCAAAGTTGTTACTGAAAAGGCATTTCTTGAATCCACTATCTTATCTTTTTTATTTTATTTGTCAGATCTGTATATTCTTTTCCCTCTTCCTCTTTGTATTCTTTAAATTACTCTTCATGGTACTCAATTTTGTGCCCTCCTCCAGACCTCTGTCTCCTGTCTTTTTGTTTTTCAGCTGGCAGAATTCCTTTTAGTATTTCTTATAGGGCTGGGCTCTTGTTGACAAATTCTTTTAGGACTTCTTTGTCTGTGAAAACTTTGCTCTCTCCCTCAGTTTTAAAGGACAGTTTGTCTGGGTACAGAATTCTTTGTCTTTCAGAATCCTGAATATATCATACCACTGCCTTCTTGCCTCTAGGGCACTAGTTGAATTCAGTCTTATTTGGTTTCCCTTGTATGTAGTAGATTGTTTTTCTCTTGACACTTTCAGGATTTTCTGCTTCTTTCTGGCATTTGACAGACTAATTAGTATGTGTCTTGGGGAAGGCCTATTTGGATTTATTCTGTTTGGAGTTCGTTGGGCTTCTTTGACATCTATTTATGTCCTTTATGAGGATTGGGAAACTTTGCCCCATTATATCCTCAACTATTCTTCCTAGCCCTTTATTCCTCTCTTCCCCTTCTGGGACACCAATGATTCTTATATTTGTGCATTTTGTTTTGTCTGTCATTTCCCCAAGATCCAATTCAAATTTTTTCATCTTTTTTGCCATTTGCTGTTTTGAGTCTTCAAAGTCAGTTATCCTGTGCTCTATATCACTTATTCTTTCTTCTGATTCTTCAAATCTGGTGTCATGTACCTCTAGTATGTTTTTTATTTGGTCAACAGAGTCTTTAATCTCTGTAATTTCAGCTCTCTTTCTATTTATTCTTTCAAATTCCTCTTTATGCTATTTCTACTGTCTTCTTGATCTCCTTTATGTCATTTGCTATCCCACTTATTTTATTAGGTGGAGTTGTTTGAACATCTTTCATTAGCTGTTCAAACATCTGTGTCTCCTCTGGTGTTTTAATTTGGTCATTAGGCAGGGCTATAACTGTCTGCATTGTGATATGCTTAGAGATCTTCTGCTGTCTTTGTGGCATGTAAATATCTTGATTGATTTACTTTGGGAATTGATTTCTTTCAATAGTCTAAGGGCTTGTGTTTATGGGATGGCTGTACAGCAGGGAGCAGGGAACAGGGTGGAGTACTCAGTATGGTGATTTTTTTCAGGGCAGGTATGGGTGCAGGTTGGGAATGTTATGCTGATGCTTGTGAACATGGGTGCCCAGTGGCCAGGGAGGATGTAGCTGTGTGGGTGCACTGGCCTAGGGGGCTTAAACTTGGTGTGTGCTGGTCTAAGGCATGGGGCCCTTTGTACACATGTGTAGAGTTGTGGCAGCAGGTCAGCATTATGCCTTCATGGACTGGAGCCAGATGTGACCTGGCTGCTCAGGTCAGCACTTTCTCAGAGCTGGGAGGTGTGGGAGAGGACTGTGCACATGCACGGTTCTAGGACTGCTGTAAACTGAAGTTCCCAGAGCTGAATGACACGGTTGGGGACCAATGCACATGCATGGGTCTAGTAGTGCCATAAACTGATATGCAGAGCTCAGGGAAGGCAGGGTGAGGCGGTGTGACACTATGGGCAGGGGTTAGGGGTAGCCTGGGTATGGAGGTTAGTGCCTGCAGCCTTTATGCACTTGAAACAGCCTGCAGGGAACAGGAAAGGGGAGGTAATGATTGGGAGGGGTGCAGGAGAGGTAGGTTGGGCTGCACTTGGGGTCGGGGTGGGAGTAGGTACGTGCACTGGGGGCTGGTTGGGTGGTGGCACCTAGAGCATGGGGAATGGGAGCAGGTGACAGACTTGGGGTGCGTGGGGTGTGAGGTGAGTCTCTGGTCACAGGGCTGTGCTGGTGAGGGTTGCACACCCAAGGAACGTGGCCTGGCGTACTTCCTAGTCACTTCCTAGTGGTGGCTCCCATCCATGCACTCACTCACGGGCTCCATGCCTCTGCCCCAGGCTCCAGCTTTCTGCCTCTCAGTTCCTCAGCCTCTGCAGCTAGTGTATTCCACATCCTTGAAACAGTTGATACAGCCAGTTAAATTTTATAAGCAATGTTAATTTAAAGATAAAGCAAATATCTTTGTGTTTCTTTATTTCAGGTAAGAAATAACCTTAGACGTTATTTCATCGAACCTCCTCAACTTAAATTATTTTAGGACACTACGACAATGGATAGTACCTCAGATAGCAATAAGTTACACAGTTGTGCCATTTGCACTTCTCTCTGTAAAACCATCATCCAAGTATTATAGGTAAGTGTTTCCTTCCAGAAACGTAAGTGCTATTGTGTAGAACAGAAGAATAGTCCTTAGCCTCATTTCCTGCAGCTAAATGCATTATTCAGTTACTTTCCATCTTATCCAAGCAGTCTCAAGTTTCTTTATGGATTGACTCATACCACTCAACCCTCAGAGAGTCTAATTTAATCAGAGTACTATGAGTTGTTTAACCACTAAGTCTCTCATAAAGGTCTAACTAGAATGTGGAGCTTAAATTGTCTCAAACTGGTTTTTTAAAAAAGATAGCTTTTTATCTGAGAGTAATTTTCTTAATTTCTTTAATGAAAATAGATTTCATTTATTTGTTTTCTTTTCACTTTTTTGAGTTTCATTGTTTTTTTTTTACCATCTCTACATTTTAAATTTATGTTGAATTCAATATTTCTTGTTTATCTCCTTTCCCTGACCACCAAACACCACTCCCATTTAGGCAGGGATGTCTTTGAGAAAAAAACTTTATCCTCTTATTAATCCTTTCTTATCCTAGTGTTTAGAATCACTTAGCAAAGAGTATGTGTTCCAAAAAAAATGTGCTCTCTATTTGGTTAAAGTAACCATCAAGAAGCAGGATTGCTTGTCTTTCACTCACTTCATTGGAATGTTTGTTACTTAATTAGGGACAGTAAATAGCAGGGAAGGCATGCCTAGTTGGTTTTAACTTTCTTTGGTGACTCAGTATCTGGTACTTTGGATCTGAGAGATTATTTTCAGATGGCTACTGCTAATCAAAAGATACTTTTTGTTTTTGTTGTGTTTAGCCATGGCATCAAGGAATTACAGAAGAATGTAATAGGGTCTCATGCTCTGCATGTAAGCAGCCTGGGTTAATGCAGGGCTTTATAAATATTGATTGGCATACACTGTTTTGTAGAGTTTCATATCATGAGGGGGAAGAACAGATAAATACTGTCTTAAATAATCACATCCTAAGGGAGCCACGTGACATTTTGATAAGTTTGCATTTATTAAAGTCTTCAGTTATCACAATTTAATAATCTTTTTTTTTTTGTAGCTCCTGGTATTACTGCCTTCACATTGCTTGTATCTTAGTGTTATTGCTACCAGTGAAGAAAACTGCAAGAGGAAAGAATACATAGGAAGATGTTCAGCTCTCATGATCCAGAAGTTTGATGAAAAAGAAAATTCCTTGAGACAGAATAGTTTTTCCACAACAAACAATGTTTGCAATCAGAATCAAGAAACAACCTGTGAACATTCATCACTAAAGCAATGATGGGGAAAGTGCTCTGATGACTATTTTTAGTATGTCAACAGAAACCAATCTTCACACCTTTTCAAGGGGGTTTGTGTTTACTTGAAAAGAGATTAAGTGGGGGGAAATTGAACATTAATATATTTGGGAAATTTCCTATATACCCGATTGGAAATGGAAAGAAATACGTCCTCCCATGCCATGTCCCTGGGCCATACCTTATATACAAATATTTCCAATATTTTAATGGGCACTCAGGACCTCAGCATATGTCCCTTGGGTCATATGTGTGCCCTGTTGCTGAATGTACATTGTGTATCCCAAGGCACTGAAGAGGTGGAAAAATAATTGTGTCAATCTGGGTGATTGAGAGAAATAAACTTTTTCAAATGTATGACTTGCCTTAAACCCTCTATTTCCTAAAATATTGTTCCTAAATAGTATTTTCATGTGTAATATTGTGAGAACACATATTTCAAATATTTGATGTTGTATGCTGTAAAGAAATTTAGGAAGAGTTTAAAACAGGATATTTAAGAATGTGGATACTTTAAAAATGCAATAAACATCTCAGTATTTGAAGGCTTTTCTTAAAGTATCTCAGATGACTGCAGTGCATAGTAAAACTGTAAACACTGATGGATGCCAGATTATAGGTAGCTTATATTGATGGGGAGTTTAATTAACTCGTGTCAGAGAACCATTAAAGGAGGAATTTCTTAAACAGAATTAAATGTTGGTAATATGATATTCAAAGCTTATTTTCCTAAAAAAAAAAAAAAGAGAGAGAGAGAGAGAGAAAAGATGATGAAAAATAGAAGGAAGGCCTGAATGGCACTGAACAGCCCGTGGAGCTAGAAGCACACGGGCAGCTGTGGCAGGCGCAGAGAAGGAGTGTGAGGACTGGGTGCTCAGCAGAAGTGCTCCTTACCCTTCTTTATCTGAGTTCTTTGTGATTATGTAAGACTTAAAAGTTTAATAACTTTTTAATACTTTGAACTTTTGAATGAGATTTATCAAGCATAAATTATATAGAATTAGAAAGAGATTATGAACTAGATTTCTTGAAGTTCTTGACAGAGAAATTGCTGGGTAAGTTACTATGGTTAATCACTTTCTTATCCTTGATCATTTAATTCATATTTGGTAAAGTTTTAAGGAAATGAAAAATTAAGGTCATAGGCTCAGACCACATTTTAGAGAACAAAATAAATTGGTTTCCAGCTGTTAACCTCTCATATTAAAATGTTGGTTTTAACTTTTCTTAAAATGAGTTTTAGGTTCTATGAGTAGAAAAATAAGATTTTCTCTTATGGGCCATTTTTACCATAATTAATATTGCTTTGAATCGTGAGAGTGCCTTTGTCAATCCCACAGGTTATTGTAATGGCTGCAGTAGCTGAAAGCAGAAAAGGAGGATGTGATGCCTGGCTGTAGAGCTGCCAGCATGGCCTCAGCCACAGGTTGTAAATCATGTGCTGTGAGAAAAGGGTGGGCAGGGCCTTCTCACGTCACCTTTATTTAACCAATCTTTTGTGGATTTTTTTTTCTTTTTGCCTTAATTTTTTTAATGAAATGCAAAGTGTCCATCTATGGTGATTGTTTTTTGGGGGGGATTTTTGTCATTAATAGGTTTTCAAAATAAAGTTGGGGCAGAAAAAAATCTGGTCTAAACTATGTGGTATTTAATTTAAAGAAGAAAGGAAAAGCAAACGAACATGAAACTTGTGAGGTTTTTATCAGCAAAAATGTCAGTTTACCTTTTCAGAGCATTAGAAATATCCTAGTCATTGTTTAAATGAAATGCTTTATTTTTCTAAAGGTAAAAGTTTTTTCAGGTGATGAGTTTAGTCCTGTCCTCTAATCTCCAGGAAATAAAAGCTAAATAAATTTTCTCTATGTCCTCATGCAATGAAATTAAGCTGGCTATGTAATACCAAAGGATAAAAAGGAATAATCATGGAAAGAATCTGCCCCTATCCCTGCCAAAAGTCTCCTCAGTTTAATGAATGCTGCAGAAACTGATCACTAGCTATTAAGAGAAAGTAAGGAGATTTTGTGTTTAAAACATAGGACTAGGCATGTGTTCTAGTTTGCTAGCTGCCAGAATGCAACACACCAGAGATGGATTGGCTTTTAATAAAAGGGGATTTATTTTGTTAGTTCTTCAGAGGAAAGGCAGCTAACTTTCCACTGAGGTTCTTTCTTATGTGGAAGGCACAGGATGGTCTCTGTTGGTCTTCTCTCTAGGCCCCTGGGTTCCAACAACTTTCCCTGGGGTGACTTCTTTCTGCATCTCCAAAGGCCTGGGCTGAGCTGTGAGTGCTGAGATGAAGAATGCTGAGCTGCTTAGGCTGTGCTACCTTGCACTCTCTCATTTAAGCACCAGCCAATTAAGTCAAATGTCACTCATTGCAGCAGACACGCCTCCTAGCTGACTGCAGATGTAAATCAGCAACAGGTGAAGTTCACGTACCATTGGCTTATGTCCGCAGCAACAAAACTAGGTATGCTCACCTGGTCAAGTTGACAACTGAATCTAACACAGCATGTCATAATTGAAAACAAGAAACTTTTGCTTTGCTTGTTCAGCCACTTATAAATAATAACCATTTATTTCTACTACTTGAATATGTTTTCTCAGCCTATGAAGCTAAATTGCTCTTACCTATTTCTTGCCATAATATAATGATACCACTTACATCCCAGGAAGCAATATGTTTGATCAGTTTTCCAGTTACTTTCAAGATAATACATTATATACCTAACTGAACTGATTTTCATCCACTGACTCAACCAGTTATTTTTATGAAATGGTTTATGGTTACCTTTCCTCTATTTTTGGAGAACTTATAATCACAGCGTACAATCTAGAAGAAAATTTAAAAATCATTCTAGTTCTCAATTTGATTTTTCTCCTCAAGAAAAAATGTTTTGTGCTTCATAAAATGAATATATATCTACTTGGAGTGTTGTAAGGATTAATTTTTTACTTCTTATAGTAGAAGAATTTTAAACTTGTACATCTCTGTTACTACTAAGATAAAGGAATTCATTTGGGGGCCTACTGACAGTGATTTCTGTCATCCTACTGACAGTGGTTTCACTCACAGGAACGGATTAGATTTATGAGCAGGTTTTTTCTGGAGTACCTACAGATATAAGCCACCACAACTGGTATCATAATTTCATCAGTTTGGATGAAGCATGAAAACCTTACCTCTCTTTTCATCTCTTAACCCTCTGTCATTGTATTTACATTTATTTTTTGCTTACTGTGCTTTCTCTTCCTTACAGATGTTTGAAGTTCTTTCTCTTATCACTTCCTTTCCATTTAGAGAAATTTCTTTAGCTCTTATTTTAGGGTATTATCTGGAGATGACACATTTGTCTTCATCTTAGAATGCCTTGACTTCTCCATTTTTGAAGGATCTAGGGTTCCTCCAAGATAGAGAGACGGTTCTGAGTCAACAGTTCTTATCTTTCAGCCCTTGAAAATGTTGTGCCATTTCCTCCTTGCTTCTATGATTTCTAACAAGAAATCTGCTTATTTGAACTGTTTTTATCTTTAAATAAGTTATGGTCTTTCTGTGGCTGCTTTCAAGAATTTCCTTTGTATTGATTTTCACAAATTTGACTAGCACATATCTTGGTATGGATCTCTTTGGATTTACCTTGTGTGGGGATTGCTCAGCTTTTCAAATCTGTTGGTTTATGTCATTTGCCAAATTTTGGAAGCTTTTGGCTATTTTTCTTTGAATACTTTTTCATTTCTGTCCTCTTTCTCCATTGGGGCCTCCAGTGACTTGGCTATCCAAACACTTGTCATGTCCCACAGGTCTCTGAAGCACTTTCATTTTTTTTAAGTGTATTTTCTCTCTGTTGTTCAAACTGTGTAGGAGTCAAAGGGTTAATAGAAAACCTGCAGAATTTATTGGGAGTGACTGGCCTCACAGTGGCCTTGGCAGTAATCTGTGGAGACTATCTGCTTACTTGCAGGACAATCTGAGAGGGACAGAATGTTTGTTTTTTCTTAAGCCCCAAGGTCTTTTTAGCTATCTCTTGTATGTAACAAGTAATATACTGAAAAGTAGGCTTGGTCAGCAAAAAAGCTGTTAGAAAAGATATAAAATAAAGTGGCTGAAGCTCTTGGGGCTGCAGTCATCTTGTCTGTCTTCTGTGTGTCTGTGTGACTCATTCCACAAGAAGTGTCCACGTCTGTGTGTCTCATTTCATAGGTTTGCTGATAGATTGCAACAAAATTGGATGATTTTTATTATTCTGTCTTCCAGTTCATCAGTCCTTTCATCTGTCTCCTCTGTTCTTTGGACCATCTATGATTTTTTTAAATTATATTTTCTAGTTCTAAAATGTCTATCAGTTCTTCTAAAATGCCCATCAATTCTTCTTTTTTTCTTTTATTTATTTTCTGGGACTTCATATTTTTACAGAGGCTTTCTGTTTGTACATCGGTTTCAAGTGTGTTTGTAATCGCTGGTTGAAGCATTTTATGAGGTGGCTTTCAAATCCTTAAGGGAGGGCCCCAGCAGCTGTGCCACCTGGGTGCTGCTGTCTACTGATGGCCCTTTTTTTCACTCAGTTTGAGAGTGAAAGGACACATCATCTTTGTCATTGCTGTGATGAGTAATTTTCTATTGAATGCTGGATGATTTGGATATTAAGTTTTGAGACTCTAAATCATATTCAAATCTTCTGTTTTGTCTGGTTTCCTTTGACAACGCTCAGGCAGGGGCAGCAAGGGGGCACTGGCTCAGTACTGCCAGGTGGGGGTGGAAGGTACCTCCACTGACACCCTACTGGGGTGCCCACCATTTCAGGGTGGGGGTGCTGGCTCCCCACTGACATGCCCCTGTGTAGGCGGGGGCTGGCCTCATTGCTGCTGGGTGGGCTGACAATCCTGACTCTGCCCTAGGCCTCCTGTGACCCGCCCACAGGGGAGTGGGTGTGCGCACAGCCTGGGAGAGGAGAGGTCACGGCTCTGCTGCCCACAGCCTCTGCTGGACGGGGGCAGGTGTGACCATCGCTATTTCAGTGGTGGCTGGCTGGAGTAGAGCAATTACTAGCTAGAGGTCCTCTGCCCTGCTGTGCACCCCTTTCTGCACACTTCGGCTGGAAAGGAAAAGCTGTGTTGGGGCCTTTTTTATCTGCTCCTATTGGAATTTCCAGATTGTTGGCTTCTTTCACTCTGAGTCCAGCATTACAGGCCAAAAGAAAATTCAGTGAACTCACCACCGTTCCTTGGGTAATGAGGCTCCTGCTGGTTTCCCTTCCTCTCTCCACTTTTCTGAGTCCTCTTCTGTTTATTTTATGTTTAAACATTTTTTATTGTGAAATATAACCCTGCGCCTCCCCTGGCTGCACCCCATCTCCTTTCTGGCCATGTCTGGCACCCACTTAAACTCTATCCGCCCTTCCCCAGCATGCGGGTGCAATCCTGGGCCGGCCTCTTTGCCTCCTGCAGGGCTGCTGCCTCACCCACCTAGCCACTCCTGCCATCCCAGGAGGGGCAAATTCAAACCTAGTGAAGCCCCAGAGCAAAGAGGGATGGGACACAATGTGGTGGTGGGGGACCCTGCAGCCAGGGTGCATCCACCCAGGAGGTCACCTCAGACTGTGCCTGGGCCAGGGTCATTCAGCTGCTGCTCACAGGCCAGTGCTGCAGATGGGCCTGGCACCCTCAGCTGTCCCAACAGGCCAGAGTTTAAACAGCTTCTGTGTCTGCAGCAGGGGTAAAGTGGGCTTCACCTGCAGACCCTGAGACTCCTGCCTCACCATAAAGCAAGGTACACCCACCGCGCTCCCAGGGGGTTACTCCAGGCCAGGCATGTGGACCTCCTTGCCCGTCAGCTCCTTCTGCTTCTGCACTGAAAGTCTTCACACAACAGGGTTTCCACTGCATGCAAAGCAGCTTACACCCTGGATGGATTTACTGACACTGTTTATTAAATGACTGTATATCTGCAGGTATGACAAGAGAGCAGCCGGCTAACTTAAAGGGCCTGCTGAACATGTGAGGAAGAGGAATCATTTCCTTTTTGGGGGGCACCTTTAGAAGGCACAGGCAGAATATGAATAACTATTAACACAGGAACTGCACAGATGGCTGGGAGGTCCACGTGTTTTCACAAGAAATGCACAGCAATTCTCTTCACAACTCTATGGTGCTTTGGAGTTAAGTAATTTAGATTTTTTAAAAAGTGAAAGACTTTATTTTTATTTTATTAATTTTTTTAAATACCAAAAAACACAAAACAAATGCAAACACTCTTAACTTTTGATTGTTCCATTTTACATATATAATCAGTAATTCACAATATCATCACATAGTTGCATATTCATTATCATAATCATTTCTTGGAACATTTGCATCTATTCAGAAAAAGAAATAAAACAAAAACAGAAAAAAGTTCATATATACCATACCCCTTACCCCTCCCTTTCATTGATCACTAGCATTTCAATCTAAATTTATTTTAACATTTGTTCCCCCTATTGTTTATTTTTATTCTATATGTTTTACTTGTCTGTTGACAAGGTAGATAAAAGGAGCATCAGACACAAGGTTTTCACAGTCACACAGTCACATTGTGAAAGCTATATCATTATACAATCATCTTCAAGAAACATGGCTACTGGAACACAGCTCTACTTTTTCAGCCAATTCCCTCTAGCCTCTCCATTACATTTTGACTAACAAGGTGATATTTATTTAGTGCATAAGAATAACCTCCAGGATAACCTCTCAACTGTGTTTGGGATCTCTCAGCCACTGACACTTTATTTTGTCTCATTTCTCTCCTCCCCCTTTCAGTCAAGAAGGTTTTTGCAATCCCTTGATGCTGAGTCTCAGCTCATTCTAGGGTTTTTCTCAATACCTTGTTGCTGTGTCTCAGCTCTTTCTAGGATTTCTGTCCCACAGTGCCAGGAGGGCCACATCCCTGGGAGTCATGTCTCACATAGATGGGGAGGGTGGTGAGTTTGCTTGTTGTGTTGGCTGGAGAGAGAGGTCACATCTGAGCAACAAAAGATGTTCTCTTGGGGGTGACTCTTAGGCCTAGTTTTAAGTAGGCTTGACCTATCCTTTGTGGGGTTAAGTTTCATATGAACAAACCCCCAAGACTGGAGGCTCAGCCTATAGCTTTGGTTGTCCACATCCTTGTGAGAATATCAAGAATTCAACCTGGGGAAATTGAATTTTCCCTCTTTCTCATTATTTCCCGGGGCTTTGCAAATACTTTTTAATTCTCTGTTCAAATCACTCTGGGATTTATCAGGGCATCACTCTGGACAAACCAAAAAAATCTCATGTCCTACTCAAGATTCCATGTACTTATGGTGCTCAATTAAGCTGTGCAAATAAGTTATATTAGGAAATGCACTAGGCAAAGTATAAATTTTGTACAAAATAAACATTTTTTACTTTAGTCTCATACATAACTTAAAATTGAAGGACTTTATTTTTAGAGCAGCTTTGGTTTTACAGAAAAAAATGAGCAGAAAGTACAGAGTTCCAAAATCTCCTTCTCCAGCTTTCCTGTTGTTACCACCATGCTTTAGCATCTCCATTTATTACCTCAGAGGGACCCTGACTGATGCAGGACAGTTACAAGTCCCCAGTTTCCTTAGGGATCCCGCTCTGTGTCCTACCGCTCTGGGGTTTGGAGAAATGCAGCATGTTACGTTTCCTCTGCCACCACATCACACAGGGCAGTTTCAATGCCCTAAAGATGCTGCATGCCCACCTCTTCATCTGCTACCCATCCCACCTGGGAACACCTGGCAGTCACTGAGATGTTTACTGTCAGCATGTTCCACCTTTTCCAGGGTGTCCAACAGCTGCCACCTTACAGCAGGCACCCTTCAGCCTGGGCCCCTACCCAGTGACATGCATTTGAGGCCCGTGTCCTCTCATGGCGTGATGGCTCATGTTTCTCCTTTAGCCTATGGGTGCAATGGACAGAACTGATGGACTTTCAAAAGTTGAACCAGCCTTGCAGACCTGGGAGAAATCTCACTGTTGTGCCTTTTTGTACATTGTTGGCTTTGATTTGGCTAATAATTTATTGAGGATTTTTAATCCCATGCTCATGGAAGAGTCTCCTTTTAACTTTGCATTTTTGTAATGTCTTTGTCTGGTTTTGATGTTACGGTCATACTGACCCCAACTTGAGTTAGAAAATATTCCACTGCTCCTGTTTTCTGGAGAAGATTGTAGGGAAGTGGTAGCAGTCCTTCCTTAAATGTTTGGTAGGATTTGCCAGTGAAGGTGTCTGCTTTTGCTGATCATTGGTTCAGTTCCTGCAGTTGATGTGGGCCCATTCAGGTGACGTGTTTCTCTTGTGGAAGTTGGGTAGGCTGTACCCATTGAGCTTCTCCATTCCACTGAGCTGTTCCATTCCACTGAACTGTCCCATTCCACCCCAGTTGCTCCTTTCCACTAATCTGCCCCATTCCACCCAACCTGTGGCGTCTCGGGCACAAAGTTGTTCGCAATACCCTCTGGTGCCCTCTCAGTGCCCGGGGAATGCAGTGGCGGCCCCTTTCACCTCTGGTGCAGGTCCTCTGTCTCTTGCAGCTTGGCTAGCCCTGTAGGGCTTTAGCCATCTTCTGAACTTTTCAGAGAACCAGCATTTGGGCTTGTTTAATCTATTTTTTTTTGTTTTCAATTTCATAGATTAACACCCTAATTTTTGTAATTTATTTTCTTTTGCTTATTTTAAATTTAATTGGCTCTTTTTAAAATTTCCTAAGGTGAAGTTTAGATTATTGATTTTAGATCTTTCTTCTTTCCAAATGCATGCATTCAATGTTACAAAGTTCCCTCTATGCACTGCTTTTGCTGCATCCCCCAAATTTTGATAAGTTGTATTTTCATTTTAATTTAGTTCTTAGGAGGATGGAGGCGAAAATTTCCAAGCTCTTTACATGTCAGATTGGGAAATTTAAATGGGCAAGAATTTTTTTTTTCCCAAGCAACAAATATTGGTCAAAATTGCCTGTGGTGTTTTAAATTTTTAAAGGACAGTGCTACTATTGGTAATCCATTGTATCTTAAACAAAGAAATTTTTATTAATTTATGTTGGTTCTAAATGTAACATCCTGAATCTAATACTCTCAATATTAGTAAACACAATACATTGGTTATTCAGCAATCCAGTGTGTAAAATTTCATTATTCTAAACGTCAGGCATTAGTTTTTAATTTCGTTGTAAAAGTCATACATTCGTTTTTAATTTCAGTCTAGTTTAAAAATTAAAAATCAGGAATCCTGTAGTGTGTTCCAAGTACACAATGAAAATATTGATTCATTGAGGGCAAGACAATACTATCAGATTTATAAATGCGTGTGGGTACTGGGTTGCTGCTTCTCGGCAGTGCGCAGCTGCCGGTGTCACACTCACGCTGCTAGTGCACTCGCGTGTCCCCTTCAGCCCCAGCCGAGGCCGGGGGCACCTGCTCAGGCCGAGGCAGTCCCGAGAGCCGCACCCAGCTCAGCGCCGTTTCGGGGTCCCGTCCCCGCGCCCGAGCGGAGACCCGGCTGGCCACGTCGATGCCCGAGCCCCGTGCTGCCGCCTCCCGGCAGGCGTCCCCTCGCTGGGCCCCGGCTGGCGGCTGCTCTCGGCCCTGCCCACGGCGCGCGTTAGTCCCGCGTCCCCACCCGCGGCGAGGGTCGGGCTAGGCAGGCCGCGTGGAGCCTGCGGCGAGTTGTGCGGGGCGCCTCGGTCCGCGTGCACCGGCCCAGCTGTGCGCTCGGGTCCCGCCCGCCGCCCCTCCGTGTCGCCGCCCCTCCTGAAGCGGGAAGATGGAGACCGCCTCGTCCGACGCCCGCAGCCGCCCTACGAGGTGCCTGCCCGGCGCCGCCCCGCCTTCCTGGGCCCTGCCCCTTCTAGGCCGCGCCGCCGGGGCTGCGGCCTCGGGCTCCCGGGTGCAGCGGGGCGGGCGGGACCCGGGCGGGGCTTCGGGCCGCAGCGGGCGGGCGCGGGAAGGCGGGCGCCGGCTCCCACACTGCCGGCCGCCTCGGGCCCAGGGCGCCGCGCCGAGAAGGCAGACCTGGGGACGGCGGGGGTGGGGGGGGGGGGGGGGGGTGGGGGGGGCTGGACGGCTTCGCGGTCACCTGAGAAGGGCCAGGTCTTTCCTTCAGGTCCCCGCTGTCCTCATGGTCTCCCTGCCCGGCTTCCAGCGGTTACAGCCTAACAGCGCTTGTGCCGAGAAGAGTGGATGAATGCTTGCTGATCAACTGAACTGGATTCTCGTCTTCGAGTCAGAGCGAATGGGCCAGTTTCCAGCTCGGTGACTTTCAAGGCGGCGGTCACTCGATGATCAGAACGCGCTCCTTGGGAGTCGGGGCCCGCCCAGGCTCCTGAGACCCGACGCGGTGATACCCCACCTGCTCGGTCAGCCAGGGGCCCCCAGCACCACGCGGCGGTCATGCTCCCAGCTGAGCAGTGCTGCCAGGCGCTCAGTCCCACGGGAGGCAACAGCACTTCCAGAGCAGGCCGCCCATTCTCTCAAGCGCCATCTTCACCTCTATGGATCTAACAACAGGCAAAGGTTAGGTTTTATTTTTTTCCAAATAATAACCTGTATAAAAGTCTAAAATCTCCCATTGCTCACTGCATCTTGCGGTCGAGGACATACTGATTCATTGTCCTTCGGGTTTGACTAAGGTGGGCTTGAGCCATTTGGCCTCTTGCTGGTGGAAAGATGCTGGGGTGCTGTGCACCTTCACCGAAGCCCCTGGGAGGTCCTCAAGAGCAGGTGAGGGAGGTGGCAGGCAGGAGAAGGGGTGCCCAGAAAATAACCCACCACCCAGGGAAGGCTAACTCACGGCAGACTTCCCCAATACCTCTCCACACTTTCTTTTAGTAAGGGGGCCAGGCCAGAGGGAGAGTCTTGGCATGTATCGGTTTAGGTTAATGATGTTTCGTAACCATCAGCAGTGCACTCGGCTTTCTTAGTCTCTAGGATTTAGGGCATTGGAAGGACTAATGGTGGCATTTCTGGAATTTCACTTAAAGCTCATTTCTTCAACCCTGTCCCTTTTTAGGAAGAGTTTTCCTCCTGAGGTTATCCTCCATTTAAAAGTGCGCTGTTGGCTAGGATTTCAGGAGACAGGACAGAAATCATACCCCAGCCTTTGAGAATGCTATAAAGTGCTTCCTAATTGTCTGTACTGAGCCCTGGGAGCTCAAGGCATCATTTATATGTATTTTAAGTGGAAATCCTCCTGGGCTCTTGTAAGGAGAATCAGCGCACTAATGGACACCACATGGAGCGTCCAAGGGCAACAGGGCAGAGAACCTGCACACGTGTACCCAGAGCTCGTGCCCCCCCCATATCGCCAAGACCCGCATGCCTTGCCTGCCTCTGCTCAGCCACCTGGCCACCTCCCCCACTGCCCAGGTCCAACCAACAGGTGTGGCCAGGCCACCTGCCCTGGGGCCCCAGGGCTCAGGACACACCTTTCCACAAGACCCACAGACCAACAAAAGACTGTACACACGTACACAGACACACGTGCACACACTGATGCACAGATGTAGCACACGCAGACATGCACATGCATACTCATGCACCACATGCATGAATGCACATGTACACAGACACACATGCACACACTGACGCTCACAGCCCCGCAGGCCACACCGGCTAATCTGCCCTCCACAACCCCTGATGACCTAGGAAAGCATGCGCAGGGGTCCATCTGCCCGGTGAACAGCGAGTGGGGGAAGGTCCATGATATTCCAATTAATCATCATGGTAACCCTTTTAATAGTTCCCACATACCCGTAAGCAGGCTGTGTGCGCCACATGTGCCATCACACTCAGCTGTCCCCTGGTGTGAGTGGTTTCAGTATAAATATCAATTTATGTCCATCATTTACCTGTCATACTACAATCACGGCTAATTACAACAATTCTTCTCTGTATAGAATGTTGAGTAGGAAAATGTTTAAATCCTGACATGAAAATGTCTGTGATAAAATAAGAAGCAGAGAGTTTCATGGGCCTTTACTACTGTCTTTGAAGTAGTGAAAAAGGCATTTCCAGCCCTTGCTTCAAGGGCTCTGCTGATAACTTCTTGCAAGGGCCAATCTGTTTTTAAGCAGGATATTGTGATGTTATGCTAAAGCATTAGAACAATATATAAATGAGTAGTGGAATTTCTCAGCCAGTCTACCCTTTTCATTCTAATGAAATCCTTGTTAAACAGGTGCCTCACCTTAACCAGCAGAAGTGCCTGTGGCAGGGAAATAGCTGCTCAACTCAGTTCCAGGAATGAAGCGGACAGGGGGCACGGCCCGGCAGATGCAGCCAGCATGGGAGCCCAAAGGGCTTGTCCCGTGGCCTTGCTCTGGTGGCCCCGGTGACTGTGGATGTGTTTAAGGCAGCTCGGGTCTGGGCGCCCACTGCCCCCAGCTCAGGCAGCCCCGGCCATGCTGCAGCCAGCTCTGCCTGGCTCTGCAGTCTTCTGGACTCTGGCACATCCCTGGGACAGGTTCTACCAACAACTGAAGGGGCCCAGCGGGTTCTCCCCAGATTCTCCACTAGAGGGTCCAGCTGGGGGGACCCCGACCGCTGCTGTAGACTTGTCCTGGCACCATGTCAGCCTGGTCCTGGGCTTAGGTGGTGATGTGTAGGGGACAGGAGTCCTGGGGGGAGAATGTCCCAAGAAGTGGCCAGATGCCCCGGGAGTGGGCAGGAGACCCCTTGACAGGAGGACAGGCTGCCTCTGCTGGAGCTGCCAGCAGGTGTGTATGCAGGGGATTTACAGGGGGTAGGTGTGGGTGGGTGCGTGTGGGTAGGGGTGTGTGTGCAGGGGCTGTACATGTGTGGGTGTGTGTGCAGGGTTTGTGTGTGCAGGGCCTGTGTGTGGGGGCAGTGTGTGCAGGTGTGAGCATACAGGGGCTGTGCATGCAGGGGCATGTGTGCGGGGTGTGTGTGTGTGTGTGGAGGTGTGTGAGTGGGTGTGTGTGTGCAGGGGGTGTGTGCATGCAGGGGGCGTGTGTGTGCAGGGGTGTGTGTGAGCAGGGCTGTGCGTGCAGGTGGGATGCTCTCCAAGTGACATGCAGGCTGTCACCTCCCTCCCCCTGGACCCTCCGTCCTCCCACCCATGACCATGCAACCCTCTCGTCTGGTGCCTCCTGCTTTCTCCTGTCCCCACCAGGCCAAACCTGCCCCTGAGGAGTTATGGCCTCGTGGCAGACATGGCTGAGCCACAGCCACATCCTCTGGCCTCCCCCTGGGCTCTGTGACCCTGTGGCCGGCCTGAAGGCAGTCTCAGGGGTAAGTCTCTCACCACGGGGCCCTCCCCCTCTACCCTCCCAGGAACTCTCCAGGGCAGAGCTCCCTGGCCTCCCCATCTCTCCTCAATCCCCCTCCCCTCAAACCCCTGTCCACCTCCAGGACCCGCCAAGGCAGTGCTCAGCCATCAGGAAGACAAGACGCTGCCTCCTGGACCCCACGAGAGGCATCTGCCAGTCTGTCCTGACTGTGGGGTGGCTGTCGGGTCAGGGGCCTTGGGGCAGTGACCCCTCGGTCAGAGGCAGGGGCCGGCACCTCCATGCGACTAAGCCAGACCTTTCAGAGCAGGGACACAAGACGTGTGGAACAGATTAAACCAATGCCACCATTTGAGAAAAAAAAATCAGCTTTCCAGGGCTAAATGACAGTCCCCCGTGGTTGCCACGGCGACCACGCAGGCATGCATGTTCAGATGGCGATGCCAGGGGCTGAGGGGACAGTGCGGTCAGAATCGCCACATGCCAAGGGCAAAGTCCTGCATTTCCTGCTGAAAAACAAATCAAAGGGAAAACGCCCCCAGCCCGAGAGGTGGGCCTGGGAGAGGAGCCTCCCACGCAGGGCGGGGGATGGCCGGCAACATGGAAGGAAAACCTAAATTCTCACTACCGGAGGTCACAGCCGCGTGAAGGGGGGCCCAGGTGCTGCTGCCCCAGCCTGCACCCCAGCACCCCCTGCTCCAGCCGTGGGCCCCCAGCCAGTGGGCAGCACCCTGTCCGCGGATGTCTGGGCGGAGGCAAGAGGCCTTCTCGGGATCTGCGAGCTGGGAAGGAGTGTGCAGCTCGGGGCAGATGTCCGAGCATCCCCAGGAACACTGAGGGGTCCCACAGCAGCAGGGGTGACCTGAGGCCCGGGTCCAGCCCTGTTGTCCAGCACCGGCTCCCGCCGCATGGCCTGGGCAGCAGCCCTGGGATCCCCAAGGGTGCTTGGTGGCCAAAGGAAGAGCCTGGGTTTAATTCTCTCTAGAGAGAATGTGTCAGCTGTGGTGGGTTTGTGAAACCCTCGAGTAGGGGACACTGGGAGGCAGGTGAGAGGTCCCCGCTGACAAGGCTGCCTGGCAGGGGTGAGGGGTGTGTGCCCAGTGATTTGGGTGGTGCCCGCTGGATCACAAACACCTGGGTGTGATGGACATGCAGGCTGAACCCCAGCATGGTGAGGGGGCCAGGGACACTCCTGCTGGACACTCCCAACACGTGGACTGTCAGCCACCTGTGGGCATTTCGGGGAACCAGGACCTTCTAGCTGGGTGGGATGGGTGAGGCGGGTGGAGCGGGCAGGGGCTCCAGAGCTGACTCTGCCCTTCCCCTTGCCTGTGTCTGCAGAGGAGCCCTCTGGGGAGCCCCAGGCAGGCTACACTCCTGCACCCTGAGCTGCCAGCTGCTAAAACAGAAGCTCTCCCTGGATGCACCTGGTGTCAGCATGGGGTGCCGGCCTCTGACCAAGAGGGCTTGGGGGAAATGAGCCAAGGCTGGGTCCCAGATCAGCTCTCCAGGAGCTGGAGTTGGCTGTGGCCGGGAGGGTGCTGAGGGCAGGCTGGCTCTCACCCCCTTGGCTTTAGACATTTCTGACCAACTGGAGCACATCGTTGTCAGCGCTGACCCTCATGATGGACTAACAAAGAGAAGAAGGTGGTAATGGTGCCACCAGTGACTGCCTGACGACCTGTAGGGGAAGCAGCAGACAATGCCTCCAGCTGCCCAGCTGCTGCTCCTGCCTGAACACCACTGTGTGACATCCATTGAGGCTGGACACAGGCCACCGGCCTATGTGATGTAGGTCAGTGAGCAAGTGCTGGGGAGTCCTGGGGGGACACAGGCCTGGGGTGGGGTCACAGGCCGGGGGAAGTCTGCATAGAACTCTGCCACCCTGACACCTGTGGCCCAAGGCCTGGCACTGTCCCCTGGGGTCACGGCCTCCTGACAGCATGCTGCCACCTTGGCCTGCCAGGGACATCATTAGATGGATTCAGGGAACAAAGTTCACGGAAATGAACTTTGATTGAAAGGCAGGTTTGGTGCAACGTGCACACCAAAACCAAGTTCTCCTTTCAGTGGCTTGGCTTGTCTCCTGCCTGGACCAAGCGGTGGAGGACAGAGGCATGATTTTCCATGCAAGATGTGCGTTTCCTTTCTCCCATTGCCGTAACACCTCCCTCTTGGACCCGAATGGTGGTGGGAAGCGGCGCTGCCAGCGCATCCGCAGGGGTCTCCGGGTCAGTTGTTTGGAGCTGAGCAGCAGCTGGGGTGAGGATGCACCTTTACCCCTCCGGCCTCAGACCCTTGGACCCACGCTTCAGCGGGCCGCTGTGTCAGAGCCGCTGGCCACTGCATGCCTGGTCTGTGGCCCAGCCAGTTTTCCAGTGTGGGTTGCACGTGAGTCCACTGCCCAGCCAGAGAGGGGGAGAGCACGGCTGCCCGTCCGCTCTGGGTTGGAATCGTGGAGGCTCGGCGAGCCCTGCGGCTGCAGCTTGGTCCTGGGTGCCACCACCTGCTCTCAGGTGGGGCTGGAACACAGGGGTGCACGGGGGCAGAGGGCAGCCAGTGGCCCAGGCCAGCCTGGAGCAGGTGGGGTCAAGGGCTGAGAAATGGCCTCAGGTGTGGGACCCCATGCACTCATGTGACCATGCCATAGTCCCGCTGTATTCCCTCACCTGGACACATGTCCGTGACACAGGCGCTGATGGGGAACAGCCTCTGGGCGCTGCCCTGGTGACTCGGGCTGGGCATACCCTGGGGATGGCGTTCCTGTATCAGGAAGTGCCAAGGATGCACCAACACTCAGGTGCTCCGAGCAGGCTCTGGGAGAGTCTGAGTGGCTACTGCCACCTGGCTGCCTCCTCGGGGGCCCTGGCATGGTGGTAAAATGTGGCCAGTGGGAAGGTGCCACGAGGCCCAGTGCCCCCAGTCACACAGGCCACAGGAAATGTGATGCAGAGGATTGGGAAGACCCCATTTCCAGGGTGCATTCCCCCTTCCACTCAGCCACAGCCAAAGGAGAGTGGAGGGGAGCAGAGGGGCCCAGCAGCTCCTGCACCCTGCATGCACCCCATGTGCACCCCGCGTGCACCCCACTCCTATTTCCACCTAAAGCTCTAAGCAGAAAGGACCTCACTTCAGAACTTTACACCAGAGAAGAACACCAAACACCGAAATCTTATTAAACTCAGACAAGCAACAACTGGAATTTGGCCAGACAGCAGCCGTGGTCCCGCTGCCACCTCATGTGTGCGTGTTTCCACTGAGCTCCCCTGTCCTCCCAGTGCCTTTGGATGGATGCGCGGCCACTGCCAGGAGAGCCTAGCCGCAGCCACGAGGACGCACGTAGGAGGGGGTGCAGGTGGAGGGGAGTGGCATCCACTCATGGGCCGAGACGAGTCGCTGCCTCAGGATGGAAGGGACGGCGTCCCTGTAACTGCAGAGAATCTCCGTCTAGAACTTTCTCATAGTGCAGACCCACCAGTCTCAGAGGCGGCTGAACAGATGCTGCTTGTGAAACAGAAACAATGTATGTGATTTTTAATATCTCCTTGGAGGGACAGAGTAAGGAAAATACATTTGCTTTTCAAGGAAACATCAAATAAGGTAAATGATTACAAAAATATGTAAGGAAATTTTCCATTAATATTGTTCATCAAATGGTTTCATGAAAAAGCTTATGCATGCAAATAATTTCACTTAAATAGATTTATTCTTGGATGCTAGTAGACTAAGCTGCTCAAATTAATTTTAAATTTTTCTAAAAACAAATATAAAACATTGGCTTTGTTATGATCTATGAAATTATTTTCTAATATTTCTTTGCACACTTGAGCAATTTAAAATCTGTGAAGTGATGCATTTTTCCATAGGAACCAATCACTGTGGTGATTGTGAAACCATAATTTTTATATTAAACAAAAGCATAAGCTTTAGAGTTTTGGAGCTAACAGAAAGAAGTGCACAATGACCTTGAAGTAGTAACAATTTGTAAAATATTTAGAGAAGATTTAAGTTTTTATTTTTTAAAAGAAGCTTTAAGGCATTAGGGTAGGGTACAGATGGCACAATTAGTGCAGATGATGGCAGCAGCTGAGCACCTGTGGGGAACTGGCCTCGGCCTGAAGGCAGATGCTCTAACAAGGTGGGGCCCTCTTGGTCACCTGGTCAGTTTCAGGAGCTGGGGGTTCCTAGGGGCTGTGAGAGGCAGCCCAGGGTCCTTGCCGGCCCACCAGTCTTTGCAGCCCTCATCAGCTTCGCAGTGCCAGAGGAAGTTACAGGGTCTCCCATGAGGGTGCCAACAAGGACCCAGAGGTCACAGCATTTTCTCCATAAATGGGAAACCCACAGCACCCTAAACTGTGACTGCTCTGAAATGAAGAGGTGCTCAGCCTCATCCCCTAGAAGGTGCTTCATTACTTTCAAACTTCCTCTGCTCAACTATTTGCAGAACTACAATTATTTCACTTATTAAAAGCAATCCCACACAATCCACACTTAACATGGCAAGTCAATAAAACAAAAGACTTGAGATTCAAGTAGAAGCACTTCAAGGAAAGCGGAAGAGGAGGCGCTGGGCACCTCGCGCCGCAGCCAACGTGTTTAAGGCTCTGAGTCTCTGCCAATGTCACCTGCCAGTCAACAAGCTGCCGACAAGCTGTTTAATCTGAAATTTCCCCAGTGGCTTCTCTTTAAGAATATAATTGAAATTTTCTTTAAGACTTTTTTCCTGCAGGAAAAATTTAGATAGATTCTAAACTTAATCTAGGCAAATGGAGACGGGTCATTGCAGGATGAAGCTGGGGCTTGGCTTCAATCCCAGGCCTGCCCTGGCACTGCCCAGTGACATCCAGCCCACCTGAGAGCAGGTGCCCACGGGCGTGTGGCATGTGCAGGTGCAGGCAGGGTGTCCCCATGCCTCGGGGTTTTGGACATTAGAGGCATAAACATTTACATTTCAAATAACACACAATTGTGGTAGCTAACTGAGGGAAGATTGTGATGTTAGCATAAGACCCATATTTACAGGTTGCAGCTGATTTTAGCAAAACCCTAGCCTTAGCAGAAATAAGCAGCACTGGGCATTACCATAGGTCATCTCCAAATCTCCCCCAAATGCCCAAGGGTAACTGATACCAGTTTCCAGAAAAACCTCAGGCCCAGCCAGCTCAGGGAAAGCAGCACCCAGCATGACACCCGGGGCTGGGAGGGAGAGCCCTTCTTGATGGTCTCGATGTTTCAGATGCCAGCACCGCGGTCTCCCTGCACCATTCAGTGGGTTGATTGTGAACAGCTGATATTTCACCTGTCTCAACCCCCCAAGGCAGCAGCTTTAAGAAACCCAGAATCCTCACGAGCTGGCTTGGCACCCCTCTTTTGGGTCAGTCAGCTGTGCCTTGGCTGCAGGAGGACTGAGGAGGTTCCAGAAGCCCAGCGCTGGCAACTCGCAGTGCCCCAGCAAGTTCACTGGGCTGCACGGCCGGGGTCCCCAGGGTAAAAGGCACCCCCACCCTGTCCCTGGCAGGCACCCCTGGGCCACTGAGAGGTTGGCGCTCAGGTGTCCAAGGCAGGCAGGGTGGACAGTGACCACATTTATTTTCTCTGGGACCCGGCTCTGTCATGACCGTGGGGCCATGGCTCCTTGTAGTAACCCCCCGCCTGGTCCTAGTGGCGTCCTCTTGTCACTGCGCCTCAACAACCACCCTCTCTGTGCTGCTGCCTGGCAACTTACACGGCACTGACCCTGAGGGCCTCCTGTGGCCTGGGAAGTGGGGAAGAGGCTGGAAGGGCTGGGGTGCACCTTCTGACCATCAGGTAGGATTTGGGAGTTGAGGAAACAATTTGGAGAGACTTTTCCCAAATTTCCACTTGCTCTCATTTATCATGTTGTGAGCCAAGCCAGGCTTCTGGATGTTAGATTTTATCGGCCTCCAGGAATAGGGAATGCAGGACAGATGTCCAGAAAGGAGGGCTGTGGACTAGAGAGGCCAGGTGGGCACAGCAGGCCTGACCACCCCTCTGAAATCCCAGCAGGTGGGAGGCCAATGGGGTTTTGGTGGAGAAGCTGCTGCCGGCATCCTGTCTGGGGTCTGGGGAAGACACAGCTTTGAAGGGGTCTGGAGCCACCCAGCAGACCCAGATGCAAGCTGGGCTCAGGATGCTGCTCTCTGGCAGGGAAGGTTCTGGAAGCCCTGTGTCCAAGGAGGCAGAGGCTGCCCCACTGCACGTGTTGACCAGGCACAGGAGAGCTCAGAAGGTGGATCAGCTGCAGAAGAACAAAAACCTTTTCTCCCCGCAGCTGCTGGGCACGATTGGATGGCCCAGCTTCCCTAGGAAGACACTCACCCTTTCCCCAGCTGCCAGGTCCCATGGCCCCCCAACACTGCAGGCTCCATGACAGACATGGCACAGTCTCCCCGTGGACCCAGCACTGGCAGAGGGAAGCAGCGAAAGACAATTCTGCCACAACTTGTCCGCTCGAGTGTGTGGGTCACCCATGAGCCACTAACAGATGCTGCAGAACAAAGAGCACAGTACGATGCTGTCCCATGCGGAGGGGCAGTGACCCTTAGCTGGTGACACCCCAGAAGTCTGCAAAACCCACATGGAAATGAATCGCCTGCAGCTGTGACTTAACCACAGACTTACTTCGTCCAGCAAATCCAGAGTGACCATTAACAGGCCACGATGGGAGTGAACAACCTTTTTAACAAAATCACAAGAGTCTTTCAGATACATTCACTGGCAGAAAAGCTAGTTCATGTAACTCCAAAGCAGAAGATGTTTATATGAAATAACATGATATAAACCATGAAACCTGAGTTAAAAATAGACCATGTCTCAAATAAATTACCTTCAAGTTCTCTTTATGGGAAAATAAAACCCAGCCACCTCTCCAGATTTGACCTTTCTGGATGCTTACCTGAAAGAGTGAAAAGGATGTAAAAATAGCAAAGGGAGGGCACATTCCAAAGTGGGGTCTTGGGCTGGGCCAGCATGTCTACACCGAGCTAACAGGACAGCTAAGCACGCTGCGCTTATTTCCCATTTTGTTCCTGGGCTTGGGAGCCCCTGCCCTTTTCAAACCTATGCCATCAGCTGTCATTTATGGCACACAAGAAGGTCAAAGGGTGGAAATAAAGAGCCTGGCACCAGCCAACTCGTCAATTTAAGACCCGTGCACCATCCAGCCACTGGGAAGCAAGCTGTTCAGTCACATCTGGCCTGTCTGGACAGGCTTCAAAGTCTGGGGAAGCTACTTGAGTTCAAACCTAACCTTCGCCCCTTCCCAGCACTCTCTCCTGCTTTTGATCTCTTAAATGCAGAATCTTTAATAGAAAAGCCCAGTGGCAGGACTCACACAGCAAGGGGTGGTACAAAAACAGGCCATTAGAGCAGCATCTAGAGCCCTGGGAGCAGGTGCTTGCCTTCCCATGCACTGCTGCACACACACATACATTTATGCAGGGACACACACACATGTGCACACATGCACACACATACACACAGACATGCACGCATATACACGCAGGACACATGGGCACACACAGATTATCCAATGCAGAACACAAACAAAACACTCTTTTTTCCTAATCAATCTAAGTATTTCAATGAAAGTCTCTTCGAGCATCATTCCATAGATCTCAGATAAAGTAATTAACATAGGATCAAGATTCATTTAGTGGGAAATGTGTAGGAGTGGAGAACAGGATGCAGCCGAGCCAAACCTGTGCCTTGGAGAAGCAGGTGCTCCCAACAGGCCAGTGCTCTGGACCAGTGGCCCAAGGCAGGAAGGTGCTGCCATGTGACACTGATGCCTCAAAAAGGATCCGGAACTCCCACGATGGGCCAAACACGAGCATCTCAGCTAAAGAGGTGCGGGCTTTGCTGGGTCTTCCTCATGGCACGGCAGACACAGCTTCCACCAGGCAGACAAGCTTCCGGAAGGAGCCGGTGTCCAGGCCTGCCCATGGGGACAGTGCCCATCTGTGGGGACAGCTCTGGCTCTTCCCACAGGACCTGTACCCTGGCACAGCCCCTCTGCCCTACCCGGCTGCCTCCTGCCCTGGCCGAGCCCCTCCTCTGGGCCCACTGCCTCTGCGCCCAAGGGCAGTTCGGGGTCTGACGTGCTTGGGCCACATTTTATGCACCACAAGGCCCAGGGCACATGGAGATGAAGGGCTGGGCACCCGGGAAGGGCTGGGCACCCGGGAGGGGCTGGGCACCTGGGAAGGGCTGGGCTCCAGGGCCTGCCCACACCCTCTCCATGCCCTGTGCCTCCCCACTGTGCCCTCGGGCCCCCCACCCAACAGCTGCCCATGTTTCCTCAGCCCCGACCCATGCAGCAGGTGCTGCTGACCACTGGGATGTTGCCTGGGCGTGGCTGCCTCCCTGTCCCAGAGGGGAGCTGTCAGGCCACTCTAGTGCTGATCCATGGACCCCAGGGCTGAGTGTCTCCATGGGGCAAAGTCGGCTAGTAGGGGCGGCGAGCGCCTCGGCCTTTGCCTTGGCACACTGATGTCAGGAACCCAAGTTTTTGATCCTGCAAAGGAAGGAATTACTTCTCTCCCATGGTCTTGGGAACAGCAGCCTGGAATGACCTGGCAGGGTGACACAGGCTGGCCACGGGGCCACCCGCCTAGCTCCAGCCCAGGCTTCCTGGGAGACCCGGCCCAGAGCACGTCCACTCCCTGATTAAAAAGCATTTTTACTTTGCTTGAAGCCAACAGTTATTCATAAATGACCCAACTTAACCCGGCATGAGCATTCCCTCCGACAAATTCCCAAGCGTTGGATGCCGTGCAGAGGCTCCAGGGTGAGCCCCAGGGGGTCCAGGCATGGGCAGGTGTGCACACGTTAGAATGTCAATTCCAGAACCACGGTTCCGTTCTCTAGACAAGCTCTAGGCAATGTTCAGCTTTTTACAGCTGCATGACAATTTGAAACCTCCTTCAAGCCATGGAAGGAATTCACTTTCTCCTACTGAACTTTGGCTTTCAGATATTATCTCGTCAGGTATAAACAAATGTCGCCTGCCTGGGGAAACACCTGAGCCACAGTGACCGCAGGTCCACCTTGGCTGGTTTGAAACTGTTATGTACCAGGAAAAGCCATGCTTTCTACTCCAGCCTTGTGGATGGGAAACCTAGATTAGGTGGTTTCCATGCATATGTGACCCACCCAATTATGGGTGGGACCTTGTTATTTGATTATTTCCATGAAAAGTGACCCTATCTATTCAAGGTGGGTCTTAACTGGTTAATTAGGGTCCATAAAAGGGCTTACACAGAGAGCAGAAGCCCAGACATGGACATTTGGAGGTGCTTGGTTAGCTGGCACAGATGCCACTGGACTCAGACGCTGAGAGCAGTGTACCCGGAAGCAGAGGAGATGCCTTCCCAGCCAGCAGAACCCCCGGATGTGCTCGGCCTTTCTTGAGTGAAGGTATCCCCGCTGTTGATGCCCTAATTTGGGCATTTTCATGGCCTTAGAACTGTAAACTTGCAACCTAACAAATCCCCTTTATAAAGGCCAATCCATTTCTGGGACTTTGCATTCTGGCAGCTTTAGCAAACAGAAACATCTCCCCGGAGTGTCAGCCCTCACCTAGTGAGTCATTCTCTGCATTGCAACTTAAGGGTTGATGTTCCTGCTCCCACCTGTGGGGTCTTCTGCCCCCACCATCTCTCTAACATCCTTCCCACATGGGCCGGCCCTTCCCCTCCTCAGCCCAGGACACCCCATTGAGCAGTGCCTGAGGCCCTTCCCTGGCCAGCGCCGTGGTCAGCCTGCCCGCAAGCCTGAGCCGGGACCCCGGGAGAGCCCGTCTCGGACCGTATGGTGGGCATCGTGGAGGCCAGGCCAACTTCTGGACTCTCCTGTGACCTAATGTTCAGTCAATAAAATTCTCCCCTCGAATGTGGCTGATTGAGTTTTAAAGTAAAAGGAGCCTCCAGGTGTCAAGTATTTTTCTTGCAGTAACTCTTGATAATTTATTTTTGGGGTAAGTGACCAAGTCAAAGGTGGGCTGGTGCTATCCTCTTGGCTGCCGAGTTCCCAAGCTCAGGGGACTGTCCTTTGATCCGATGATCCTTTGACCCAATGAAGGGCCCGTGCTGGCCTCTCACCCCCACCCCGTCACATGAGCTCAGCCCACGGCGAGGTCCATGTTACCTGCCATGAAGCGAGTCTGATAAAGACAGTGCACCAGGGTGCATTCACCCAAATGAGGCACCCATCCAGACCCATGGCAGGGAACTGCAGCACCGAGCAGAAGAAGGAGTGTGGCCCGGAGGCTGGGGACATTTGCACCGAGTGTGGAGCTGGCGTTCAGCTCGTGGCGGCACTGCGGGTGTCGCCCTGCCCTGCTGTACCTTTGCCCGGCGGCGGGCAGGCCTTGGGTGCGGCTGAGCGGGAGGCGGCCGGAGTCACCCTGCTCTGCCCCGGAAGCCTGGTTAAGGCCGGAGCGGCGGGGGCAGAACTCGGGCCTCTGTCCCCACCCCACCCCCGGGCAGGGCACCGGCCCGAGACGCTGGCCGGCAGCACCTGGACTGGCTGAGGGACAGCGACCGCAGGTCCACGTTTGGGGACCGCCACCAGGACAGGGTCACAGGGACCCTCCGGACCTGCCCGCCGCCCTCAGCCAATGTCCCGCCCCACGGAGAACCACCTTGCCAAGGCAGAGGGGTCACCCGAACTGAGCTCCTTCTTAGGAGACTCGTCCCTGAGGATGGAAATGCTTTAAGCTGCTGCTGCGGTGGAGGCCGACTCGGGAGGGAACCCTGCTGGGTGGGACTGCCCACCTCATCCGCACTTCTGCACAGGCTTTCGGGGTGCCCAGGACCCCCATTCTCAGGCCGAGGCTGTGCGGGGAGCGGGCCGCCCCACGCCGGGCTCTTGGGGCTCCCAGGACCCAGCCAGGCCCTCGCTGACTTTCCCCGAGTACACCCCACTCCCCCCAACTCCTCCCTCGCTCGCCCCCACACCCTCCCCCGCAGGACCCACCCGAGGCCCGTCAGGCCTCCTCTGAGGCACACAGACCCAGGACCCGCTGGGGACCCTGCGCCTGCGCCCTCCCCACCCCAGCCAAGTGTGGCCACCCAGATCCTCTCCCCCCCAGGGGCCCTGCAGCCCCCCTGGGTTCTCAGAGCATCATGTCTGGGCCCCGCAGGCCCCTGGAGCGGACATGCCTGGGGAGGAGCTCAGGGGGCCGAGGGTAGAAACGAGAGCAGTGCTCTGGGTGCATCCATGGGGGAGGACAAGACCCCTTGGGGTTCCAGGGGATGTAGGGTCCTGGTCTCTGTCTCTATGGCCTGCCTGTGTCCCCTGCAGGCCCCAAGCCCTGACTAGTGGTGGATGCAGGAGCCCCAAGCTCTGGGAGGCGGAGCAGCTGCTGTGGGGGCCTCTTCTGCGGGGACAAGACCACTGGCTGCTCACCTCTTGCGCAGGGCTGGGGTGCAGCAGAGCAGGGCGCCTCTTGCTTTGCTGGGAATGTGCCAACCTGGGCTGCAGGTGGCCCTGACGATGCACAGAGCCTGCCGGTGTGTCGTTCCCATGATGGGTGTTAAAATGCAATGTCACGGCATTCTGGGATACACTGAGAAGTTGCAGAAACAAGGGGGACATTGGCACCTGTTCCCACGCTGTCCCCCCAGCATCTGTTTCGTGGCCTCAGCTTCATCCTTGAGGGGCACAGACGGGCTCTTCCCCAGGGCTCCGACTGTGATGTTCAGAGCTGAGGACACGTAAACCCGGTGATGACGCAGAAAGAGGGCGCACACTGCACAGTGTATATGCCTGGTGCGGGTCCTGGAGTCACTGCAGGGTGGACAGCCGGGAGGTGGCCTCGAAAACTACTCGGGTGCCGTGGAGGGAGCAAAGTGACACTGGAATGCCACATATCTGTTAAATTACCCAGGCATTCAAAGCTTAGGAAGTAATTTTTCAAACAGGAAGTTCTATATGTTAAACAAAAAATCAAGAATCAGAAATCTGAATTTTGAAGGAAAACTATGCCTACAAAAACCTAGAAGGCAACACCTTTGGGTACTACAACTCTCAAATTTTAAAAAAAGCACATTTTCTCTATTTTCCACATTCCTATGACAAGGATTTTTTATATGTTTTCAGGGGAAGCGTTTTCCTTGCTAAGTGGTATTTAATCACAAAATTTTAGTTCACAATTTTTTGCTTTAATTATTCTTGGATGAGGAAACACACTAAATTAAATAGCCTTTCCTTGTTGGCTAGTCAATCACAGTGACAAAAGGTCACAATTTTTCACATTACAGATTATCCAGAATTATAGATTTGAAAGGAATAGGAGACATGCTTGAATCTGTATTTATCCTGCCTCTAGTTTTAAAAGTAGAATTTTAAAAAATTAAAAAAAATAAAACTTCAACACAGTCCTGAGTTTTGTGGATTTGTTTCATTTTTGTTGGTTTGGTTTCATTACAAATGAATTTGTGTAGTTTGCATGAATAATGACTGCTGGAAAAAAAAATCCAGGGCTCAATTTAATAGAGGCTTTAGTCAACTGTGTTCATGAGCCAGGTCACATCTTCAATTCTCAGACGAGGCGCGTTTCTGCAAAGCGCGTGGCAGGTGCTGGCTTTCACCAGGTCCCACGGACTTTGTCACTCTTCCTGCCCGGCTGGAATTCAGCACCAGCGGCAGCCCCAAGCCTGCCCTCGGCTGACCCCACACGTAGGGTCCTCTCAGGTGAAGGTGGGCCATGGGGGCCGCAGCACCCCTCAGGCAAGCCCTGCAGCTGCGGGGGCCCCGTCTGGTCCCCACACCCCATCCCACAGGTGCAGACGTGGCCTGGGCTCAGGAAGTCACCATCGTGGCAGGGGCAGTCCTGCAGATCAGTTTGTCAAAAAATCAGACATGGGCCCCCTGCGGCCCGCAGCCCCTTCCCCGAGGGCTACCTGAGCCTCGTACAGGAAGGTCACAGCGGCTTCACTCCTGACCCGGCCGTCCAGCCGTGAACAGACCGGAGCCCTGAGCATGCCCAGCAGGGCTCGTTGACGGAGGTCCCCGTGTGCCCGGGAGCTGCCTCCCCAGGAAACTGTGTCCTTGACCTGCTCCTCAGGGCACCTGCCGATGGAACCTGCTGGGGTAACGTAACAAAGGGGTGGCCCTGCCAGTCAGGCAGGGCCTTCACCCTGTCACTGGACCTTACAGAGAGGCCACAGCGACAGCAGGAGCAGGAAGGAGCAGAAGGAACAGGGGACCTGACCGGGTGGCCGCAGCCCCAGGCCCCCAGGCCCCTGGGAGGGAGCACTGCCTGGAGGACACCCGAAGCTGGGACTTCTCCTGGCCTCAAAACTGGTAAATCCCATTGCTTAAACCAAACCATTAGGTGGTTTTCACTTTAGAAGCCAGGAGGCAAAAACAGTCCTGAAGAGGTAAATCCAGAGACAGGACAAATTCGGGGGCTGGGGGTGGGAGGCTGAGGGGGAGCTGAGGCACCGGGCTTCTTCTTGGGGTGATGAACTGTTATAACTTAGACAAAGCTGACATTTCCATGATGTTGTGAAGGTGGTAAATGCCACCAAACTTCACTTTTCATGGTTGAGTTTCTGTTACCTCAATTTCACCTCAATTCACAAGGAAAGAGTCAAGGGGAAGGGAAGCAGCCATCCCAGAAACTCTGCTGAGCTGTCCCAGGGGCCTGGATGACAGGCCCTTTCCTGCATCTCTGCTTGGTGTGGCTCTGGGTCTTGCCAGGCCCCTGACCACAGAGTGGCAGAAGCTGGAGTCAGAGTGACCTTCTCAGGCTCTGAAGCCAGAAGGAAGCCTGTGGCACCTCCTGACACCAGAGCAAGTGTCCAAGGGCTGGCCAGGGTGTCTGGCAGGGGAACTCAGAGGTGCCCCAGAGGTGGTGTGTCAGGGCAGCTGCTGCCTGGATGTCCTGGCAGGCAGAGGTCTGGGTCTCTGGCTGGTATCAAGCTGTGCACCCAGAGCAGGTATCTTAACCTCTCTGAACCTTTCCTCACCTGTACAGTGATATTCACATCTGCTGTGACTTAAACTATGAAACCAAACCACATCCCCAAAGCACATTGTAACTGTGAAGTGGTAAATTAACATAATGTTACATTATTTCTTTTGTGTTCATCCAATTGCATAGGAGAGACCTCAAGGCTTGGCCTGTTCCTGCATATAATTATGGTGATTCCTGGGCTTCTTATTGACAAGCCCATTATTGCCTAAAATTGATTGACAATGATGTGGTGTTTACACAAAAACAGCTAATTCTTGGCTAAAATTCCTGGGCACACGAGGATGATATGGAGGTTGTTTGTTCAGTATATCAAATATGGAATTACCAATACGCTCTATGCAGACGTGCACTTGTGAACCCAGCCCTGCAGCTCCCTATTAGATCCACTTCACCCAGCTCTGCTGGGTGTCCACCTCTCCTGCCAGCACCGGCTGCCCCATCAGTATGTCTGAGACAGACGGACACCTAGTTGCTTCTCTGCTGGTTTGTTTGAATGTTGGGATTTTTAAACATCACAGTTACTCTGCATTTAACCGTAGGTGGCTACCAGAAATGCTCCTTGCTGCAGCAGCAGAGTGAGTCAGTGGGGAGGTGGGGGGTGAGGGGGTGAGGGGGGAGGGGAGGGAAAGGGGGGAAGGGAGGGGGGAGGGGAGGGGAAGGAAAGGGGGGAAGGGAGGGGGGGAGGGGAGGGGAAGGGGAAGGGGAGGGGAAGGGGAGGGGGAGGGGAGGGGGTTGTGAGTGCAGGGAGGGGGCATCGGATCAGCAGCTGGAGCCGCCCTGCTTGGGGCTGGCCCTCTGCAGACCCATCTCCACTTTCCCTCGATCCTTCACACTAGGGACCTACCAGCTCACACTTCGGTGTAGAATTCCTGAGATGGCTCATTTTGCACCAGTTTACAGAGCGCTGCGGGAAGTTGCTGAGGAAGCCCGTCCCACCTTGAGAACGCGTCACTGACGGCGGGATTTTCAGCTTTAAATTCTACATCAATTACCACAGAGCTGGTCACAGCATTTCATTTCAGCCTCCAATAAATAATTTCTTCCCCCCGCCCCCAGGCCTGCACTATTTTAATAAGAATTCTGACCCGGAGATATGGATAAGGATGTTCTTGTTTTTCAGTATGGGGGAGGGGCAGGTGCAGCTGAAGTTTTAAAACCACAGGAAACGTTTCCTCAACAACCCGCGTGGACCTTTATTCTAGTCTGCTAGATGCCGAAATGCAATATCCCAGAAACGGAATGGCTCTTAAAAAGGGGAATTTAATAAGTTGCTAGTTTACAGTTCTAAGGCTGAGAAAATGTCCCAATTAAAACAAGTCTATGGAAATGTCCAATCTAAGGCATCCAGGGAAAGATACCTTGGTTCAAGAAGGCCGGTGAAGATCAGGGTTTCTCTCTCAAGTGAGAAGGCAAATGGCGAACACTGTCAGGGCTTCTCTCTCAGCTGGAAGGGCACATGGCAAACATGCTGTCATCTGCTAGCTTTCTCTCCTGGCTTCCTGTTTCATGAAGCTCCCCAGGAGGCATTTTCCTTCTTCATCTCCAAAATTCACTGGCTTGTGGTCTCTCTGCTTTTCGTGGCTATGCTGTTCTGCTCTGCTCTCTCTGAATCTCTCATTCTCCAAAATGTTTTCTCTTTTATAGGACTCCAGAAATTTATCAAGATCCACCCAAATGGGTGGAGACATGTTATCTAATCCAGTTTAACAACCACTCTTGATTAAATCACATCTCCAGGGAGATGATCTGATTACAGATTCAAACATACAGTACTGAATAGGGACTATTCTGCCTTTATGAAATGGGACTAGGATTAAAATATGGCTTTTCTAGGGGACATGCATCCTTTCAAACCAGCACAACCCTACAAGATCATTTCCCACATCACAAAGGAGAACAGATTCATAAAAACGCCTGCATTCGTGGGGGCGGGCCACTGAGCACGTGGGCCCAGGACATGCCGACGGGGCTGGGGGGAGTGAGCCGGGGGTGATGCTGGATTTAAAGGAACAAAGAAACTCCTGGGGGCAAAGCAACCACACTTGGAAATGTATTTTCTGTGGTGCGACTCTGAAGACCCCTGCCCTTCCAGGCGCATGCTTGACCATTCTCTGAGCCATTTCAATTCTGTGCTTGTCTTATTTCACTGTGCTGCTTTCTCATCATAACATCGTTTCCAGATGAGCTCTTCGCAGTGGAATAAATGGTTAGCTGATGGTCCCTCAGAGTTGGCCAGGGTGCTGTCATGGCTGGCCATCCCCTGGGGCACTCAGGCTGGGTGACCATCCCCTCGGGGTGCTCTGTGGGGCTGACTGTTCCCTTGAGGTGCTCAATGGGGCTGATCATCCCCTCAGGGTGCTTGGTGGGGATGACCATCCCCTGGGGTGCTCGGGTGGGGCAACCATCACCCCGGGGCGCTCAGGACCCCTGGCTGGAAGGGCCATGCCAGGGAAGATGGGAGCCAGCAGGGGTTTCTCCAGCAGGAAGTGCACAGCCCGGGCTGCCGATGCCAGGGGGCACTATGGTCTATGGGGCGAAGGTGAGGAAAAGCGGCCCAGGGGACACGCAGCAGCTCTGGCCCCTTTGTCAGCGTTTCTGCCCAGGCCTGCAAAACATACCTTCTTGGGGGAACAGTTTGGGTGGGCAAGCTTCACCCTTCTCGGAAGGCCCCGTGGGAGCTGACAGACATTCCTTCCCAGAGCCAGCATCGCACAGGACAAATTCTGTCTCCCTGAACCAGCGCCACCACCAGTGCACCTGTGCAGGGGGACACCTGCGCCTTCAGTGACTGGAAACTGCAATGTTACAAAGCTCAGCCATGAAGTGTGGATTCTTTCCCCAAGGAAAGTCAGCAGACCACGTGATGCCCATTGTGTGACCAGGTGGGGACACAGGTTTTGTGTTTGTCACCCACAGTGGACACTGCAAGATTACGGCCTGGTCAGCACAAACCCACGTCACCGTGTCTGCATCCAAAAGAGCCTGAAGCTGGCCCCTCTGCAGGACCCAGGGGTCCTGGCCGTCTGCAGTAGGCACAGCGGCCTTCTGTGAGGTCGTGCAGTCCCCCCACAAGAGGCCCCTGCAACCGGTGCGACACAGGGATGGGGCTCCGCAGGGTCTCCCCAGCTCTCTGCTCCTGAGGCTCCCCCTGCCATGGCCAGAGCCTCCCAGGTGCCATGCCTCTTGCCCACCAGCATCCCCACCGCTGCTCATCTGGGGGTCTCCAAGCCCCCTTCCTGGGGTGTTCTCACAGGTTTCAGTCTGGGTTGGCCACGTGGAACAAGACAAGTTAGGGTGGGGCTGGCCAGGGCCCTTCAGCAGTCTTTTGGAGGAGGTCATGGGACACCCCAAACCCCACGTTGGTACCTGGGGGTGCTGAGGATCATGCAAGGGTGGCCCCTTCCAGGGAGGATGCCTGCTGCCCAGCAGCAGGGCCTGGGGAGCTTGTTGAGCCTGGGGTCCCACTCCTTCACCAGACAGAGACACACCTGAAGGGGGTTGGGTCCCCCAAACATGTTTTGCTTTCCACACATCTGTCACTGAGTGGCCAGCTGGGAAGTGCTGCTGCTTGCAATGGGGTCAGCTGAGCCCCGGGCATCTTCCACAAAGCGCCTTCATGACCACAGGGGGCCTGATGCCCATAAGGCTCCAGGGCCACTCCCTATCCAGCAGCCACCCCGTGGCCTCAGCTCAGCCACAGCAGCCAGCACAGGAGCCACCTGGCTGGGACATGGAGGTGGCCACCTACCCCAGGAAATCTTCTCACCAAGAACGGGAACGAGAGGGATGGGAGGCCGGTGGGCTTGCGGTATGTCCACTCTGTCCCTCCACTTACCTGAACAACAGGCATCATGGTTCCTCATGGGCAGGGACAGGGTGCAGTCAGGACCAGCTGCTCAGCCGCAGCTTCCACAATTGCTGTGAGGGCATGTCCAAGCCACAGGTCTAAGTGGCCCCCAGTGCAGACCAGCCCAGGCCATGCTCCAAAGGGTCCAGCTTGGGAAAGATGGGCCGGTGTGGGCTGGGAAGCATGTCGGACTTAAACCTGCAGCCATGAGGTCCAGTGGCCCTGAGGGACAGCCTGGCACAGCCCCACCTCTAGGGCTACATGGGTGCAAGGCCCACTGCCCTGCATGTACCCACACACCCACACTGGTGCCAGCACCCCTCGGCCCAATGGGGCCTCAGCCTGGACACGGGGCCTTGGCCCGACCTGGTGTCCTGCTGGAAAACAGTCCTACCAGGGCTGGGGAACAGGCCACCCCAGAGGCAGGGCAGGTTTGAGCTGGCTGGTGCCAGCTGCTCAGCTTCACCCTGCAAATGTTAGAATCTAGAGATGTTTTAGCAACTTAGGAGTGGGAAGAAGGCAAAACTAGTGATTTGCTAATTACACATGTACAGAGGCTGTGGAGTTTTCCTTAGGAAACAATGAACAAGCAGAGCTGGCAATCAAGCCCACATGCCGTCAAAAGCTAAACCCAGCAATTTACAGTGAAGCTCAGTTACAGTTTTGAAATTACTGCAACTAAGAAATAAAACACCAAAAATGTGCATTTTGGTGTAGGCTATCAGCTTCAAAGCTCTGAAAGTGACATTTCATACAGGTAAGATCTCCCATCAGAGGCATGAGGTACCAGGCACCCTGCCTAGGGATGATTTCCTGGGCACATCTGGAAAACATCTGCCTTTTCATGGGACAAAGGCCTGAGTCAGGGCCCAGCCCCCTAAGGCTCACCTGGGGCATCAGTGCCCTGCTGCTAAGGCTCATTTGGGGCAGAGGGTGGTGAATAAGGAATAGGAGATCACAGCTATTTCCCAAAAGTAATTATTTTAAGAAAAGCATAAAATTCTTCAGTAGCACGGATCATAGATTTTAGGTAAAAGAAAAGAGCCAAGCCTTAGATTGATTTCCCCAAAGTGTTTGCACGTTGTTACTCAGTGACAGGTTAGGGGGTTATGAGAAAACCAGCTTCTGGGGTGAAAACTAAGCTTGAGACCCATTGGGTAAGATGCTCATTCCCACGCGTGGGTGGCTCTGTGCATGAGGATGTGTGGCCGTGCCTGGGATGCCTGAGGAAAAGGGCTGTGACAGAGTTTTCCCCACTGAACTCAGGCCCAGGCTTTGTCAGTGTGTCCATTCACATGACACCTTCGGGAGACAGAAACTCAGCTGGATTGTGTAACTGCACTGAGGGCGCAGGTGTCCCCCTGCACAGGTGCACTGGTGGTGGCGCTGGTTGATCTCTGGTGTTTTAAAGGCAGCCGATGTGGCCCCTGACTTGGAGAGGTCAGCGCTGGTGCAGCGCGAGGGCTTCCCACGTGCCATCACTTGCGAGACCCATGGTGGAGCCCCCACTGAGGCACGTGCACACAGAGACACCCCAACATGCCATGAGAGGGGAGCCCACCAGGGCGTCCGAGTCTGCGGGGACAGAGGGGATGGGGCCTTCCCAGGCACTCCAAGGACTTGATGGCGGAAGTGTAAAAGCAGCCAGAGAATGGGAGAAAATATTTGGAAACCGCATTCCAAGAAGGCTTTAACATCCAGAATGTAGGAAGGAAGAAACCTGACAACTCAACAATAAAGAAGACAAGCGACCCAATTTAAAAATGGAACAAAAGACTTGGATAGAAAAATGTTCTTTCACGAATTATAACACATGTACCCCACAAATGCGAGGTGCCTAAATGCACCCTAATGTAACCATGAACTCAGTTAATAGTAGAAATAAAATATTCTTTCACCAGCGGCAGTTAGTTAGTTAGTTAGTCCCACACTAATGTGAAGTGTTGATAATAGGGGCGCAGTGTATGGGAATGCTGTATTTCTTTTACAGTATTTGTTTGTAAACACACAACTTCTCTAATTTAAAATATTAAATAATTTACCAGACCATGCATCCGTCCAAAAAAAATTTAATAATAAAAAATTCTATGTGAAAAATAAGGAAAGTTAGTTATTAAGAAAAGGATTAGTTAATAAAAGTTGCCCAGATTTTAAATATCTGGCGAAAATTGAATTAAATCACAGTCTCACGTCATGCAGTTCTATGGATTCTAGGAGTACTAAAATGTCCCACCTCTGACAGGAGCCAGGCACCTGGCCTCTCGCCCATGGGTGCACCGGGGGGGCTCCTGTGCAGGGGAGAGAGGAGCCACCCCTCTGTGGCTGGGGACCCTGCCCCTGCCATGCCGCTGCCCCTGCCCCTGTCCCTGCCCCTGTCCCTGCCTCTATCCCAGCCCCTGCCCCTCTCTTGCCCCTGCCCCTCCCCTGCATCAGCCCTTCCTGTGCCACACCCCTGCCCCTGGTCTTACCTCTACCCTGCCCCAGCCTGTGGCCCAGCCCCTGCCCCTGACACTGCCTCAGACCCTGCCAAGGCCTTGCCCCTGCCCCTGTCCCTACCCTTCCCCTGCCCCTGCCACTGCCCTGTGCCTGTCCTGCCCCAGCCCCTAACCCAACCACTGGCACTGGCCCTGACCTGCTGCAGCCCTTGCCCCTGCCCCTGCCCCTGGCCCTGCCCCTGGCCTTGCCCCTGCCTTGCCCATGTCCCTTCCTCTGCCCTGCCCCTGCTCCTGCCCCAGCCCCTGGCCTGACCCAGACCCTGGCCCTGCACCTGTCCCTGCCCTAGCCCCTGGCCTGACCCCTACCCCTCCTTTCACCTGCCTCTGCCCCTGGTAGATCTCCTGCCCCAGCCCCTGCCCCTAACCCAGACCCTGGCCCTGCCACTGCCCCCTGCCCCAGCCCTTGGCTGTGCCCCTGACCTGTCCCTGTTCCTGGCCCTGCCCCAGCCCCTCAGGCTGGCCCTGCCACTGCCCCAGCCCTAGGCCTTGTTCCTGCCCCTGGCCCTGGCCTTGCCCCTACCCCTGTCTCTGCTCTTACCCCCGGCCCTGACACTGGCCCTGCCCTTGCACCAGCCCTTGGCCCTGCCCCAGCCTCTGGCCAAGGCCCTGCCCAAGCCACAACACTCGGCCCTGCCCTTGCCCCTGGCCCTGCCCCTGGCCCTGTCTCTGCCCCTGGACCCGGCCCTGGCCCTGCCCCAGCCCTTGACCCTGCCAAGGTCCTGCCCCACCCCCTGGCCATGCCCCTGCCCCTGGCCCTGCAAATACCCTGCACCTGCACCTGCCCCTACCCCTGCCCCAGCTCCAGGCCCTGCCCCTGCCCCTGGCCCTTGTCCTGCCCTTGTCTGTGACCCTGCCCTGCCCATGAACCTGACCCTGCCCCTGCCCCATCCCCTGGCCCTACCAAGCCATTGTCCCTGGGCCTGCTCCTGCCCTTGCCTGAGCCCCTGGCCCTGCTGCTGGCCCTGCCCTGTCCCTGCCCAAGCCCCTGGCCCTGCCCCTGCCCCTCCCTTGCCTCTGTCCCTGCCTCTGGCTGTGCTCCTGCCCCTGCCCAGACGCTGTCCCAATCCCAGGCCCTGCCCCAACACCTGGCACTGCCCATGCCCGTGCCCAAGCCCTTGGCCATGACTCTGCCCCTGCCCCTGGCCCTGCCCCAGCCCCTGGTCAATTCTCTGCCCCTGCCCCTTTCTCAACCCCTTGCCCTGGTCCTGCCCATGGCCATGCACCTGCCCCTTCCTCTGCCTCTGGCCCTAGCCCTGCCCCTGGTTCAGCCCTCAGCTCTACCCCTGAACATGCCCTTGACACTGCCCCTGCCCTTGCCCCAACCCTTGGTCCTGCCCCTGCCCTGTCTGTGCCCCTGCCCATGCCCTAGCACCTGGCCCTACCCCTGCCCCTGCAACTGCCCCATTCTGTACCCTGCCCCTGCCACTGCCCTGGCCCTGCCCCTCCCCATCCCTCTACCACTGGCCCTTCTTCTGGCCCTGCCCCTGGGCCTGCCCCTGCCCTTGTCCTAGGCCATGGCCCTGCCCCTGCCCCTGTCCCAGGCCATGGCCCTGCCCCTGCCTGTGCCTTGCCCCTGCCCCTGCCCCAGCCCGGCCCATGCCTGCCCATGCCCCAGCCCCTGCCCCAGCCCCTGGCCCTGCCCCTTGAACCTGCCCTTGCCCCTGACCGTGGCCTGGCCCCTGGCCCTGGCCCTGCCCCTGGCTCAGCGTTTGCCTCAACCCCTGCCCCTGAACATGCCCTTGGTGCTGCCCCTGCCCTTGCCCCAACACCTGGTCTTCCCCCTGCCCTGCCCATGCCCCTGCCCATGCCCTAGCCCCTGGCACTACCCCTGCCCCTGCAACTGCCCCATTCTGTACCATGCCCCTGCCCCTGCCCTTGCTCCTGCCCTGTCTCTGCCCCTGCCCCTACCTCAGTCACTGTCTCTCTCCCTACCCTTGACTTGCCCTAGCCCTTGTCCCTAACCCATCCCCTAGCCCTTCTCCTACCCCTGTCCCAGCTTCTGGACATGTCCCTGGGAATGCCCCAGCCCTCAGCCCTGCCCCTTCCCCTGGCCTTTGTCCTGCCCCTGTCCCTGCCCCTCCCTTGCCCCTTACCCTGCCTCTGGCTGTGCTCCTGCCCCTGCCCCAGCCCCTGGCCCTATCCCAGGCCTTGCCCCAACACCTGCCCCTGTCCCTGCCCCTGCCATGCCCCTGCCATGCCCCAGTCATTGTTCCTGCCCCTGTCTCTATCCCAGTCCTTGGCCCTGCTCCTGACCCTGCCTCTGACCCTGCCCCAGCACCTGCTTCAGCTCTTTTTAAAAAAATCTAATTAGTTAGACAGAATCTGTTATAAAGGTATAGACTAAGTTGAACCAAGCATCAAAAAAGTGCTTCAGCACAAATCCATTCAACATGAAAACCCTAAGCAAGACAGACAAATGACCTTCAGAATAAACTCATCAAACAGTTTTTAAAATCTAAACAACTGTAAAAAATTACAAGCCACAACAACAAACAGGAATATATGGCACAGAGAAATGAACAAATCAAAAATTCAGCTGAAATATAAGAATTGAAAAAACTGATTACTCATGTCCAAAGAAATCTAAGCCAATTCAAGGAGATGAAGTAAAGTGTGGCAAAAGAGATAAAAGATACAAAGAAGACAATGATTGAGCATAAAGAAGAATTCAAAAGTATGTACAAAATAACAGAACATATGAAAATAAAAGGCACATTGGAAGAGATGAAGAAAAGATAGAGATATACAATAGGAAATTTGAAGGGGCATAAGAAAGGATCACAGAAATGGAGGATAGTGCATATAAAATCTTACAGGGAAAAAACAGATCAGAAAAGAATGGAAAGTATGGTGTAGGGTCTCAGGGAATTGAATGGCTATGTGAAACATGCAAGTATATGTCATGGATGTACCATAAGTAAAAGAGAAGAGAAAGGGTACAAGTAGAATATGAGAGGAAATAATGGTTGAACATTTACTAACTCTTATGAAAGACATCAATATACAGTTCCAAGAAATATAACATACTCCTGACAGGGTAAATCTGAATACACCTACTCCAAGACACTAATCACAACGTCAAATACCAAAGTAAAGAGAGAATTCTGAAAGCAGCAAGAGCAAGTGATTAATAACTTATATAGTAGCTACAATAAGATGAAATTCTTATTTCTTATCAGAAGCTATAAAGGTGAAATGGCCATAGGATGATATATTTAAGACACTGGAAGAGAAAAACTGCAGCCTAGAATTCTTTATCTGGAAAAAACAGTCATTGTAAAATGTAGGAGAGTTTAAAATATTCTCAGATAAACATAAGTTGGGAGCTGGGATAGATTATTAACAAGAAACCTGCTCTGCAACAGGTAGTACAAGGAGTACTATAGGCTGAAAGGAAAAGACAGGAGAAAGAATTTTGAAAAAGAATGGAGGAAAGAAGAATGCCAGTATGTGTAGCTTAAGAGGTAAAAAAATGAGAAACACTCAGACAGGAAATATAAAAACACAAAGTTAAAATGGTTGAGAAATGTATTGCCTTTACAATGGAGGTTAATGCATTGAACTCCTCAATCAAAAGACACAGACAGGGGAAATGGATAAAAAATATGTGATCCATCTATGTGTATGTCCCTCTACAAGAGACTCACTTTAGGCCAGTTGTCAAAAATAGGTTCAAAGTGAAATGTTGTAAACAGTTATTCCATGCAAACAGTAACCAGAAAGATCAGGAGTAGAAAACTAAATGAGATCAAATAGAATTCAAAAGCAACAATTTTAAGAGCCAAGGGTAACACTATATATTATTTAAAGTGGGAATCGACAAAAAAGTAATAACCATCATGAACATTTACGCATCTAAGAAGGTTGTGCCAATATATGAGCCAGCAACTGGCAACACACTACAGAGAAACAGACATTTCTAGATTGCTATAATGAGACTGTCATCATCAACAGGTAAAATATCTAGATAGAAGATCTAGAGGGACATAGATAACTTGAATAATAAGATCAATGAACCAGACATAACAGATAGATACAGATAAATACACCCCACGACAGGAGGATATACATTCCTCTCAACTGCATATGGATCACTCCAGGATAGACCATATGATGGGACAAAATCAGGTTCTCAACAAATTGAAAAATTTGAAAATATACAAAGCATTTTCTAGAACCATAATGGAATGAAGCTGCAAACCAGTCACAGCAGAAGGACTGGTATATTCACAAATACTTGCAGGTCAAACATCATACTCTTAATCAGTAGGTCAAAGAAGAAATTACTAGAGAAATCAGTACATATCTCAAGATGAAAGCAAATGAGAATACAACATATCAAAACTATGGGATGCAGCAAAGGCAAGGATGAGTGAGAAATTTATTGGCTAAACACCAACACTATACAAGAGGAAAGAGCTAACATAGAATAGCAAACTGTATATTTGGAGGAACTAGAAAAGGAACATTAAACTCAGCTGACAGTGAACCTAAGGAAAAGAAATAACAAAGATTAGAGCAGAAATAAATTAAATTGAACATTTCAAAAAGGGGACTATCAACAAATGCACAAGTTGGTTCTTTGAGAAGAGCAATAAAAGTGACACGCTCTGAGACAGACACACAAAGAAAAACAGATAGAAAATGCAAATAAAGAAAATCAGAACTGAGAGGTGGGACAGTACTACTGATAGCACACGCAAAAAAACTATCAGTAGAGGATAATATGAGCAACTCTAGGCCAAGAAACTAGGCTGCTTAGAGTAAATGAACAACCTATGATGACTTAGGGACCAGAGGGATTCAGGGTGATTTTATGAATCATTGTGAGAAAAGGTAATGATAATCTTTCTCAAACTTTTCCACAAAATTGAAGAGGAGGGAATACTCCCTAAGTTATTCTAGTAAGCTAACACCACTCTAATACAGACATCAGACCAAGAGATTATGTAGAAAATTATAGATGAACCACAGATGCTTAGAGAGAGAAATGCCCTGGAGATGCTAAGAGAAAACCCAAAGGACACAGCTACTGGATTCAGAAGCTGAAAGCAATGGAACTGGGAGCAAGGAGTAGCAAATGCTAACTGTGGGCTTTACAAGGTGTTTCAGATGCCAGCAGCCTTTTCTCAGAGTACAGGTGTCAGCCAGTTGATGCCTTCACTGGGACATTTTCATGGACTTAGAACTCTAAACTCATAACTTAATAAATTCCCCCTGGAAAGCAAATTCCTTCCTGGGAGATTGCATTCTGGCAGCTTTAGCAAGCTGAAACAGTGTTCAATGTATTGTTTGTCCTATAACATATAGAAATATATGGTTACTATGATTTCCAATAATAGAAGAAAAGAGTGAGTGGGACAAAGTCTGTAAGAGCTAAGGAAATTACATCAGATGGTAAATTATGAAATATAACAAGGTACTTTTCATTTTTTTCACACAGTTAGATGTATTATGAATAACAATATCATGGTAAGAGAAAAATAAGGAGAGAATTATATAGGAATAATGTTCTCATATGCATCTGGAATTAAACTAGTAAAAATATTAAACTGATTCAGATAAGTTTATACACACACATTTATGTAAAACATTAGCATGATCAAAAAATATAATAAGGCAATCATCAAATAAAAATGCTATGATAGGAAATATTTATTAAATGCAAAATAAATCAGCAAAGAAGGAACAGAGAGACCACAGAGACATGAGGTATATAAGAAATTAAATAATAAAACGAAGATGAACACCCAATTAAAATATACATTATATGAAAATTACATAAATAACTCACAATAAAAGAAAACTGTAGAACTGAATACCTTACAACTGTGGATGCAATCTCCGATGCAAAATACTAGCATACTGAATCCTGCAACATAGAAAAATTATGTGGCCTAACTACATGAGTTTGATGTCAGATTTGCAATGATGTTTTGACCCCTAAATATCAATCATTATGTCTTATCAATAGAATAAAAACCATTATGACATGATCATATCAAACATGCATTAAGTATCTGACAAAAGCCAACACCCTTCCACAACAGGTGTACTCACAAACTCGGAATAGAAGGGAATTTCCTCATTCTAATCATGGTCATCCTTCAAACACCCATGTCGAATATCACACTTAATGGTGAAAGGACTAAATGATCTCCTTCAAAGATCAGGAGCAAGACAAGATGTTCGCTCTCTCCACTTACAATTAAGATTGTACTGGAGCTTTTCATCAGAAAACTTAGGCAACAAAAAGAATTAAATGCCAGGCAGACCAGAAAGGAGAACGTTTATTCTATTCAGAGATGACATGATTTTGTATGAAGAAAATCCTAAAGAATCCCCTACAAACTACTATACCTAATGAGATCAAAAAGGTGCAAGATATAAGATCAATCTAAAAAATTCAGTTCTATTTCCTTATATATGCAATGAATAATCCAAACATGAAATCAAGAAAAAAATTCTATTCAGTCACATCAAAAAAGATAAAATTCTTAGGAATAGATTTAACTACATAATTGTAAATTTTACTTTCAGAAAATTAAAAACTGATGAAATGATGTAGATGATTAAAATAAATTTAAAAAATCCTATGTTTATGATTCAGAACACCAAATATTAAGATCACAATAATCCCTCATTTAATCTACAGATTCAATGAAATTTCTATTAGACTCTGAGCAAACTTTTTCTGAGAAATGATCAATAAGACTTGACACTCACATACAAAAGAACGTTGGGTCCTTATTTGCACAACATTTAAAACAACTCAAATGGATAAATACTGGAATAACAGAAAAAATTATTAAAATTTTAGAATAAAAGTGAGGTAAAAATTCATGACCCTGGATTTTCCAAAACCATCAGAAGAATGATAAACAATAGAAAATATATAAAATTGGGCTTCATCAAAAATAAAATCTTTTCTGTTTCAAAGGACAACATCAAGAAAGGGAAAAGAGAACTTAATGAATGGGAGAAAATATTTGCAAATCATATACCTGATAAGGAGTTTTGACTACAATATGAAACGACCATATACAACTCAATATAAAGATAACAAATATTATTTAAATGTTGCAAAGGATTTCAATAAACAGTTCTCTAAAGATTACACCCAAATATACAAAGCTGCATGAAAATATGCTCCATGTTAGTCATCTTGGATATCAAAATCAAAATCACACTGTGATACTACTTCATAGATACTAGCATGGCTAGAATCAAAGACTCAGGATTTTCACAATAATATTCCTGGGATATCAGTGTTAAAAGATAGGCAACTATACATGTCACACAGTCCCATTCTCCACTGGATGCCTAGTAGGGAAGTGTCCCTTTGTAAAGTGACCAGACATTCATGTATTCCACAAATGGATACTGGGTACCTATTATGGGAAGGAACTTTCTTACTTTCTAGAACTGCAATGATGAAGTAATCCTCCTATTTTCCATTAACTTGATACAATACTTTCAGAGTCTAGATATTTGAAAATGACCATCTTCCATGATCCACGAGGAAAGCAAGGATAGAAGCTGTATTTGGGCATTCTGAATCATTCAAGAAGGAAAATCACATTGACTGGACTAACTAAGCAAACTGTCACCTAAATCATAATACTAACAGCCAGCGTTCATATGGTGATCAGCATTCATACTCTTGATCGGCTGCACACTTGTTCCATACTAATGACAATATTGAGATGGATAGAGTATAATGTCTTTTACAGAAGAGTACAGCTCTTTTCAATACCATGTATCTCCAAATCAGGGTGAACAAAGGGAGAGGAGAAGTGGAAAGGGAAGACTTGTAGTCAGAAGTAACAGCCTGTGTTAAGACTCTGGTGCAAAGATACCTGAGGGGGTTCAGACAGGATATTGTGTTATTACAGTTGAAGAGTAAAGATTCAATCAGAGTCAGATGAGAAGTTTGGGGAAAATAGATATCCCATCACATTTAGTTATTAAGCACTGCACATCCATCTCTTTGGAGATTATAACTTCTTTGAGGACAGAGAAGAGTTTAAATTCATTTTTATTATATATTCTGACCCACAATCCCTTGCCAACTGCTACTTCAGCTGCTGCTGTTTTTCTTGTTTCTGTGTTTAGATTCAAACTGGCCCATGGAACTCAGCTATGTCAGTGATGATGTCACACAAGGGTTACTGGAAGTCTTGGTGCTCACTCATATCCCAACTGCTCTTCTGGGAGGTTGGTGATCTGAGATCTCCCTGTGGGAGAGCGACTTTGACTATAGACTGGCAGATAATTAGGACTAAATCCAAGGCCCCAACTCAGGAGAGGCTGGAACAGCTCCACCAACTGGGAGGTGTGATAAAACCTTTCAGAAACTCCTCTTTTAAGTTCACATTCACCCAGACAAGATGATGCAGCAGTCTGCAAGGAAGAGACCTTTCTCTGAAACCTTAGGTAAGAATGGAAGGAAAACTGTCTCTGACTGATGGTCAGTGGGCCATGAGGCAGTTTATTTTCCTGCCTAGATTTCCCCTAATTTCCCTGGAATTTGATTTATCTTGGGCCAGAGAAAAGATGTGTATTGGAAAGGAGGCAATAACTCACCAAGGTTTTCACTGAGAACATAATTCTTTCATGTGGTAGACCATTAACAAAATTGTGTAATACGAATGAATAATAATGAAATAAATGAGTAAACAAACAAAATAATTAAGTGGCATCTCAGGGATTTCTATAATAGTTTCAAAAAAGTTGCTCACTTTTCAGTTTTGAAACCTAACTTCTTCACGTAGATGAAAAGGAAGGAAGGGGGCAACTGAGTCAGAAGGATGCGGGCAAGGGGAACAAGGTGGCCTTTTGAAGATTTTTACTTCACCGTTATTACATATTGGGTATGAGAGTCACAGCATATTTTGAAGAATCTTGAAAAGAAAGCAAATGTTTAGGGAGTTCTGTGAGTGGGTAGTGTGATGGAGCCAGTATCACATATTCACCCCAGGTGTCCTAGTCCTGTGAGCTCTGCTCCTCTCAGGCAGATGAGTTGTGCAGGCCCCTCCCTCCTTAGCTCCAAGGAAATCCACCCTGTTTGTCTCCTGCCTGCTACTTTCCAAGGACCTAACACCATGTAAAGGCATAGCCTCACTTCATGATCATGGTTTTAATTCTTACTTTACTCAAACTGAGCTGCTACTGTAATTCATTCCCCCAAGCCAATTTCCTTTGCCCACCCTACCCCTCCTCTGCTTCTCTCATCTGCTCCGTCCCCTAGTGCAGCCCACCTTCCTGTTACCTTCTCCATCTCTGCCTGCCTCTAACATCCTCATGCATTTCAGTCACCCCTCTCTATCCAAAGACTCTGAATGGATTTTCACACTTCATTCAACCCTGATATCAAGAACTCTTGGCTCCATCTTTTTTTTTCATTGTGAATAATCTGATCTTATTCTGAAATATACAGAAAACTTTAAGCTGATGATTACATACTCCCAGATAATTTTCTTTGAGGTTGCTGCATCATGACCATCTGAGATATATAGAATCATGACTTTAAGACATGGAGAACTGTGTTCTGGATACATTATTTGATCCTGAAAGAGATGACTTAATAAGGATATGTTAATGGAAGTTTTATTCAGGGAAAACACCTTTTACATGGAATTATTGCTTAGTGAAAATGATAAAAATGAGAGGTATAATGGTATGAAGTAAAACAATTTATTCAAATTCCTTTCTTTAAACGTGATTTCCTTTATATAAGCTTTCCCTGAAAAGAATTTGAAATCAGATTTTAAAAAAAAGGTTACCATTACTTCTATTTCACTATTCACCCTCCAAATTACTAAGATTATTTTCACAGAATACTTCTTTTAGAGAAGTAACATAAAATGAGGAAAGTTCAGGCACATGGGGTAATTTCTACATTCCAAAGCAGAAATCAATTGGAATTTAAAAATCAAAAATAAAAGAAAAATTTTAAAGGATGAATCTACAACTGAAAACATAGAACCCCAATATGTATTAGTACTTCTGAAGAGTAAAAATGTTTGTGATAAGGTGATACCTTAATTAATATAATGCGCACAGGACATGAAGTTGCCCACATAGTGTCTCCAAAGTAAAAGGAGCCCTGTGAAAGGAGAAAGAACTGACAAGATTCAATAGTGTCAGGGAAGGTCTGGATGGAGAAGTCTCAAGTGATCTCTGAGATAAAAGCCTGAGCTCACTGCTGTCCACCCACGATTCAAACAGGTCATTAAAATAACTCTGTTTTCAGATGTTGTGACTGGAGAGGAGAGTGCCAAGCAGCCTACGACACAGAGATCAGAAAGTCCAGACTCCAGGCCCAGTAAGATCCCAAGGGTGTCTGAGAGCTCTTCTTCCTCGACTTCGACTGAGAAGACCTCAGATTCAGCAGACTCCCAGTCCGGGTCTCCTGCTGGGCAGCAATGGGTCAGGTGTGCCTATTTCACCAGAGTGCACACAGTAAAGGGTGTAGCTGTTGAGTGGCAAACCGGAAACACATTCTCACCCGTGGGAAAAGCACCCCAGGTCTTTGAGGCTGAGCTCTCTGAAGAGAGCACCATCGGCTCTCTCCCAAGTCCAACCAACACCAGGTCCCTGCTCAGCTCCCCGGAGCCCTTCCAGGAGCAGCCTGACATACCCACCCCCGAGCCTGTTGTCCATCTGGAGGAGGAGAGGGCCCGGGCTGCAACCCCAGAAGGGCTAGTCACCACCGAGCTCGGGTTCCGCTGTGTAGCCTGTTGCCGGGTGTTCCCGAACAGGGGGGCGCTCCTGGCGCATGCAGAGCACGGCGTCAAAGAGGGATTCAGCTGCCGCGTCTTCTATGAAGAGATGCTGGAGAGGCAGCGGCCCCACTCAGAAAGGCGCCCTCATCGGCGGTGTCTCCAGATGGCCCACCGTTGCATGAAGGCCAATGTGAGAAGGAAAATAAAAGTAAAGGAAAAAGTCTGTCGCCGCTTACAGGAGAAGTTGGAGGAACAGAAACAAGATCTGCGGCAATTGCAGCAGGAGTTGCTGAGGCTGCAGAGCCACGAGGCGCAGCAGAAGAAAATGAGAGCAGCGCACCCTCAAGGGCAGAGGGGGAAGCGCTTAAAGACACCATAAAACACACTGACATGGACAGGGAAGGGGGTTTGGGCTGGGAAATGTGGGATTTTCTGTCGAAACTTCCCTTTAGGTTCCTTCAACCCATCTCCTCTTTAAGAAGCTCCCCTCCTTCCATTGTAACACCTCTACCCCACCCCAGTGTCATGGGCAGTACCACCCTAGGAGGAACTGGACTGTAACAGCCTCAGAACAGCTGACATCAGTTCAGGCTCAGAGTCCCACCCAGGCCAGGAGAAGACAGACGCCTCATCTGGATAGTGAGTTTTACAAGGCTCTGCACGTGAGCCACACGGTAAGTTAGGAAGGAGGTTATGGGGTATTGTTGGAACACGGGAGGCTGAAATGGGTCACAGCCTAGGTGACTCCAGGGGAAACGTGTTTCTGAAGGATGCTATAACAGATTTTTAATGCAGAAGGAAGAGGAGCAGTGCCAGACTGTGGGGGATCCTGCCTGCCTGGAAACAATCTACCAACATCCAGGCAGTGAAAAGAAGGAGGGCCCTGGCACAGGACAGGAGGACATCATGAAAAAGAGTGAGTTCATGACATCCCAGTAGTTGCCTCACAGAGAGAATCTGAATTGGGGTTTAGCATGTATTGCTTCCTCTTGATTTGAGTGTAAGCAGCAGCTGGTATAGAAAAATTCCACTGGGTGTTATATTTTCTAAATAAGTGTAGAACCAGTAGCTCATGGATAACTGCTGCAAAGATGTCCTTGACTATATACAAATACTTTTCAATTTTCTTTTAAGTAGATTTTACTCTGTGGTTTTATTAATATCTTTGACCTTTGTTGGCTTTTATTTTTTCTCTTCTATAACTCAACTATCCTGAGATCCTTCACTGGAACAACCTGAGCTGAGAGTAAATGCATAAAAGAGAGCACAAAATCTCCGAAACCTGGACAGGACAACATACTAGACAATCACATATGAGGAAGAGATGGGAAATTCAGAACCAGATTCATTAATGAGGAAAAAAGTCTAGTCACATGCACAGCATCAAGTCCCTGGGCCTGGAAGTCTTGAAGGTGACAGAGGCATTTCCACCTACTTCAGAGATGAGACCCAGAGTGGCATGGGGAAGCCTTCAGAGACACTGGAAGGGGATAAGGGCCTGTCACATACCATTTACAGTGTGTCCTATTTTTATTTCTCAGAGAGACAGTGATGGCTCCAGTGAGCAGAGTGAAGTTGGGGCTATGAGATTACATCTATCCATACACCACCATCAAGAAAAACAAAAGCCAATGAAGCACTGATGTCTGCAGTTGGAGACGGGCAGAGGATGGCTCATGACTTCCAACAACCTGAAGACTTTTGGCCAAAATATTCTTTTTCCTTGATAGCTGCATCTTCTCAGTTAACTTCCTCTATGGTAAGTCTGGTGAAAAAGGCTACAGTATCCAAGAGTGAGTTTTCAACTGGAGCAATGGGGTGGAAGGTGTTAGCACCACAGGAGAGTAAGAATCCTGTGGAGGCCCATATGTTCCCTAGTGAATTGTCCATTGTGTCCAGTTGCTTCTTTATCTCTAGACATAAACATGCAATATGTACTTCAAGAATAAGTCAATTAACACTCGGAATTGCTTTCTGTCATTTCTAGATATGAGATCAGAAGAGGTCACTGACTCCAAATAGGAAGTAGGAGATCACTGGGTCTGGACTTTTATGCACTTTGTGGACATGCTTTTCTTCCAATCATTAACATCTTGGTACACCATGTTATAGTATGTTTTTGCTGCCTATTTAGAAAATAACAAACAAAATTTGTTAATACATTTTAACATATATAGGTATTTAACTTACATACTGCATTGTCACATTACAAGAATTGTAAACTTTTATAAAGAAATAAGCAGAGCCATGCCCTCATGTAAATTGTACCTCCTCCATCAAGATGTGCAATTTTAACAACACACATGTATTGTTTCATGCTTTATTCCTTTTGGAACTTATATATAGGTACAGATACACATGTTCATCTCTGTTTGCTTTTAGGGAATACAGGCCACACTCTCCCCACTTGCTATCTGTCGTTTAACAATTAATCATGGTTCCCTGTAATTCAGTACATATGGCACCCACAATATCATTTCAATTGTTTAATTTTTAAATTCTTATTAATACATGTGTTATATAAATGGTAACTATTACGGTACACTTCACACATGTTCATAAATAACTCTACTGGGAAGCACATGTCCGAGTTCTTTATGTCCTGTCTTTTCTGCCTGCTCTGACTCTCTACTCCCCGTACTTGTCCCACAAATGAACCCAAGGTAATTTATAATAAATATCTACTAAATAGTCTACCTTATAGTTCATGCCTAAATAATCATACCCACATATCCAAATCTATCTATTTTGCACACATGTATATGTATGCATGTCTTTAAATATATTATTTGTATTCTTTCAACCAAATGAGCTCATTTTATGTATGCTATTCTGCAACTTGCATTTCTCCCAATACAATACTTGGCATTTTTCTTTCTCAACTGCTATTGCTCCCTTTCATTATGATGGCTGCCTAATATATGCTACGGTTTTACCATATATTATTCCATATATTACCATCAAAGGGAAGTCATTTTCATTCTCTTTTTCTGTCATTATTGACTTTAAAGCTGCCAATATTTTTTCTGTACATTTCTCTCTTTGAAATAATTTCTAATGGTGAGATTTGCAGTTTAGTATATTTTATTTTATTCTTTTTTTTTCAAAGAACCAACTTCCTGTTTCATTGATTTTTCTCTTCTGTTTTCTTGTTTTCAATTTAATTGACTTCTACTCTTATCTTTATTATTTCCTTTCTTCTGTGTGATTTGGCTTTATTTTACTTTCTTTTTAAAAAATTTTTTCTTGATATAGAAACTTAGATTATTGAGTAGAGACCTTTTCTCTTTTCTAATTTAAGCATTTAGTGCTATAAAATTCTCTTCTAGCACATTCTACTAAATTAAAATGAAATTTAATACATCAAAATTTGCAGGGGCTTTAGGATGTGCTGTTTCATTTTTTGTTTTATATGTATATATATTGGTACATTGTATTTTCTCTGTCTCTTTTTTTTCCCTCTGTCAGACCTGGTAGAGTTTATAAATTTTATTGACCTTTTCAAAGAACCAGCTTTTTGTTTTTCTATCAATGGTTGAGAGTAAGGTTTTGAAGGTATTCATGTGTAATTGGGAATTTATTTCTTCCTTCAGTTCCATCAGCTTTTGCTTCATATAGTTTGGAACTCTGATTTTTGGGAGCATACCCATTTAGGATGTTTATGTTTTCTTGGTGGCTTGATCCTTTCACATTATATAATGTTCCCCTTTATTTCTGGTAACTTTCTTTGTTCTGAGGTCTATTTTATCTGATATTAATATAGCCATTCCTGATTTCCTTTGATTAACTTTTGCATAGTACATCTTTTTCCTTTCTTTGACTTCCAACCTACATATGTCATTATGTTTGAAATGAGTTCCTTATTAACAGTATATAGTTGGGTCTTGTTATTTTATCCATTCTGACAATCTCTGGGTTTTAACTGATGTATTTAGGTCATTTACATTTAATGTACTTATTTATTATAAAAATAACTTTGTAATGGAGAAACCTGGTATAAACCACCTTATCCTTGTATGTGATGCACTGAGAAGGGCACAATGCCACTTCTTACCTCAATCTCATCATGATAAAACACTAGAGAAACTCAAATTGAGATATTCTTTTTTTTTTTTTACATGGGCAGGCACCAGGAATTGAACCCGGGTCCTCTGGCACAGCAGGCAAGCATTCTTACCTGCTGAGCCACCGTGGCCTGCCCTGAGATACATTCTTAACAGAATTAAATAGTACTCATCAAATATGTCAAATTCATGTGAGGCAATGAAAGACTGAAGAACTAGCACAGACTGGAGTAAGGAAATACAATAACTAAATGCAATGTGGGATCCTGGATTAGATCCTGGTTACAGAAAGAGGACATAAGTGGAGAAATTAGTGAAATGTGTTATTTTGTGCCAATATTAATTTCCTGGTTTAGATAAGTGTATACTGTTATGTATGATGATAACCTTAGGAGAGGCTGGCTGAAGGTATATGAAGACTCTCTATACTATTTGTACAACTTTTTTGTAAATCTAAAATGATTTCAAAATAAAAAGTTAAAAAGTACAAAGTAATAGGCCTAAACTCTCACAGGTAATAAGTGGAGGTGCTGTGGTTAAGAACCTGAAGTCCATACTTCTACTGTAGTCAGGAGATATGTAGGTCAAGGACATGGACCCCCTGCAGGGGTTGGTGATGTGGCTGCACTGCTGACTGGCCCTGCCACCCCCCTCTCTACCTGTGCTCTGTGGCTAGAGCTCATGCCAGCCTGCTTCTCCAAAGCATGAGGGTAGTTCTGTCTGTGCTAGCCAGGGACCTGAACAATCCCCCACCACCCTGAGCAGCTCTCCACCCATCACTGAGGGAAGTATGTAATGGGCCTCTCAAACCTAACTCATCCAACACTTACCACCTAAACCTGTTCCTCCTGAGCATTCTCCATCGCAGATATGCAATAACATCTAATTGGTAGTTTAAGTTAAAAGCCCAGAAACAATCTTTGTTTCTTCTCTCTCCCTTATAAATATCCTATTTTTCAAGTCTGTTTAGCTCTACAGCTAAAATATATCCTGCACATGTCCATGTTTCATTTGTCACCACCCTATTCCAAATCACCATCACCTTTCAACCGGACTATTGCAACAACTTCCAAACTAAGGATACAGAAGTGGAAGGGATAGGGCCCCTGCTCTCATGGAGACATTCCAATGTGTAGACAGAAAATAACTAAGTAAAAATATTGATAAAATAATTTATATACTGATAAGTACTTTGAAGAAAGGCAGACTTGGGGTAGGGAATAGGATGGCGGAACACTTTAATCCCAGAGAAGGCCTTTCAGAGAAATCACTTGGACTGAGAACTGAATGAGACAGAGCCAGCTATGGGAAGATCTCAAGAACAGGTACTGAAGTGCTGATTTACTCTCTGCTGCTCTCACCTGGCCATGCTCACAATAATTCTGGCCTTTTCCTAAAGTAGCACAAAATTTGCACTAAGACAAGATTAAAAAATGGATCAATTTGAGAAGGAGCTCAGTGAGAGTATATGGGATAAATTTGTTTTTAATGATATATCAAGGTTCTCACCTACAAAATTAGCCAGGATCTGAGCTCTAGGTATGAGCTAAGATCACAGAGGTAAATTTCCTAATGGGTGGTCTCTCCCCTGAGTCTATAATTTGAACTCCAAATTTAGAGTATCTGCCTTTCTTTCCAGCTAAGACAGAATCAGTGCAGTCAGGAGTTGCCCAATTACCCCTTCCTTAGAGCTGAAAAGTGAGTTGCCCAAACTAAACAAGTACCAGAGGTGCTCACAGTCTGGTAGAGAAGACAGATAGACAGAGTGCTGCAATCTAGCACGGTGGCTACTAATTCAGAAGTCTGGCTACAGAGTCTCATGATCATGTGGGGTGGGAAATATACTGCCATCCTATAAAGAGGCTATTTGGTGGGCCTAAATCAGATGAGTCTTCCCCGAATAACATGCCTTGCAAACTTTGAAGCTCTCATTATTATGCTCCCTGCATCATGATAGAAACCAATACCTTAGGCTTTTTAGATAGGGTTTTACATTTTATTAAAGCTCATATGTGCCCAAGAATTGGTGGAAGAGATGAATGGACAATGCTAACTTCTAGTCCCATCCTCTAGGAACACAGGAACCAACAGTGAGCACCAGGAAAATTCATGAAGTGTGAAACTTTCAAGGAGTTTTCTTCTCTGGGAATTCTGTCAGTTGCGTCTCTTCCTTATATGGAATTCCTGGAGCACTTGAAAAGGGAACTCTAGTGCTGACATGGGCTCTGTTCTATCTGGGATCATAAGAATAAAATAATTTATTACTGAGATTCAACCTCAATCCCTGGCCACTCTAGGGATGAGAAAACATCATTCACAGAGGGCTAGAATACTGCTGGAGGTGGGAGACTTAAATCTATGCTGATAGAGAAATACCATGACTTTTGCTATTATCAATAGCACTGAGGATGACAACTTCCCAAGCATCTGAAAATATACCCAGGGTAATGTGTCATTACTTTCCTGAAGTATATGCACTTCGAGTTTGAACTGAAATAATAATTCCCTGACAATCTATATAAAATAATATCTAAACCTGGCACACATCTCCTTCAAGGTTTCCCAGAGCTTTAAGGACAAAATTCAAACC